>NW_021963369.1:0-111251 GCF_901765095.1 Microcaecilia unicolor
GTGGGGGGGGGGGGGGGGGTTAAAGGATTCACAGACATGGGTTGTATGGCTGGTGTGGGGTCCTTGTGGATTTTGGGGCAGGGATGTGGGTTCTGGGGGCATCTTGAGGGAGGGAGTGGTGAATGTTAGGAGGGTAGGCAGTGGCTATGGGGGATTGGAAACCCATGTACTGCTTACCTAGGAGCCAGTGCTTGTGATCTCCCCTTGGTCAAACCTGTGGTATGTTCCTGAATTCTGGAGTATATAGACATCATGGGTGGATCCAGGTGGCGAGCACACACATTCACAATCTCCCCCTGGGCATTATACATAACCTGCATGTTCATGGAGTGAAATGATTTTCTATTCCTATAGGTGTCCTCCAGGGGCGTAGCCAGACAACAGATTTTGGGTGGGCCTAGACAAGAATTGGGTGGGCACCGTGTTCTCACCCCCCCCCCCCCCAAAAAAAAAAAAAAAATCTCAGCTGGTGGGAAAATGCTTCTTTCCACCTTGGCAACAGGAATGCACTGAAAACTGAGCATGCACAGGTGCCGTGTTGTGGAGAGTAGCGTTTTCGTTACCATCAGGGGGAGATCTTCAGAGATTCCACCAGTTACCACTAAACATGTGCTATGTTGGGTGGGCCTGAGCCATCAAATGGGTGGGCCTGGCCCACCAAGCCCACCTGTGGCTACGCCACTGGTGTCCTCATGTGCCCAAGAGGTCTAGATGGCAACACTTGTGCAGTTGATGATGCTGTGACCAAGGGGAAGTGGTCGGTGTGGCATAGAACTGAGCCATATTGTCCTGGAGGGCCTGGGCAGTAGAGGGAAAGTGGTGTATATACTGTGAGGTGTGGGGTGAGGAAGGTATCGAGAAACTGGGCACACAGTTGGGGGTGGTGGACGGGGTAACACCTGCACTGACTGCTAGCACTGGACTGAAAAGTGCGGTGGCAAGAACAGCGAGGGAAGCTGTGACCTTGAGTGGATGGCACTGGATTATTCCTGTGTGTCTTGGCCTGGTTGGAGGGGTTTTAGATTGTCATAGATGTATGGCACAAAGCCATATCAAACTTGATCAGTGAGGTCCAGGAAGCAGGTTCTGGGCCTAAATACTCTCTGATAAGGGGTATCTCCTTTTGGGACCTTCCCTCCAAACTCTCATCCACATCCAGCAAAGTGTTAGCCACAATTGCACCTGATGCAACCATACTAACCCCAGTAACCACACTGTTCACACCTCCATCTGTTGCACCGAGTGAGACCCAGTACCAGCACACAGTTCTCACGTACACAGCACAGTGACAAACTGGGATTGGACAAACAGAGCAATATGGGGGTAGAATGGGACAGTAAGGGTTTGGTGGGGGAAGGGGGCCAGATACAGAGGAAGAGATGGGTTTGGCTGGGATGGGGCTAGCAGGTGGGGCAAGAACCTGAGGAGGTTAGACACAGAGGAGGCAAGGCAAGGAAATGTGAAGGTCAACAGGTTCAGGCTGGGGCAGACAAAGCTGACAAAGCATTCTCAGCAACTCTCCACTATTTGTCACAACCAACCACTTCCACCTCTCCACTCTTTAACTCAGCAGATTCACAAATGGGTCTAAAGACAGGTTTGGCCTTGGTCTAGACTTTTAAGCAGGTCTAAATCACAACATTGTTCTTTCTGTCCCCGAGAAGTCATTTTGTTATTCATTATCGCAAAAAAAAAAGTATATATCATGTATCCTCCCATCTCATGCCTGTGACATGACCACAAAATGTTCCATCTGAAGACATTTTGTTTTCGGTGAATATCAAACTTTTTTTTTTTTTTAATGTTTGATTATATGGTTTAAATGTTCTAATGTGAGAAGCATATCTGCCACTTATACCATTTTTTTGACATTTTTTTCTTTTGATTATGAGTCCCTTTGGCACCTGGAGGACACCTATTAGAAGCCTGTTCTATAAAGGAAAATACTAACGTAACAAGAAAAATAGATGCATACGTGGTTAAGCGGGAGCAGGTACAAATGTTCAAGCCTAGTTTACTAAAAAAATGTATGTAAATTATAGTATTCTAGCAACACATGGTCTGGACATATTTTGGGTGGGCCTAAAAATAAACATGTAGTCCCCATTTCAGAAGGGGGATGCATAATATCCAAAAAGATTGGCATTGTGATTTACACCTGCTATCCAAGGCATCTAGGTTTCAGAACAATGCTCATATTGAACAGCACTCCACTGAAGGGATTAGGGGAGGTCACCCCCACAAAGATTGGTGCCCCCCCCCCCCAAAAAAAGTGAAACTAGCAAGGAATGCCAAGTTGTTTAACAGATTAAGGAAAAATACATATATATGTTTCTATATGGCCAACATAAACGTGTATGTTCTGACACATTCATGTGTTGCTGTTTCATAACATAGGTATGCATTTGCTGGCACATACATGTTTTATGTACGCATGTTGACTCCATTAATATTTGGATGTTTATGTTTATGAAATGGATGCTCCCATCATAATTAACAGTATATAAACATGTATTTCTCAATGCATTTTGGAACAACAAGCTGTACATTGGCAGATCCTGTTCTACAATACTAGCAGAACTTGAGACATCCTGACCTGGACATCTCAGTTCTGATATGTACATCCTTTATAAAATTCAGTTCTATATCTGTAAGGCATCCTGTTCTATATAAATGTCCAAAGGTTTTGAGTTTGGTCTGTACTATACACATTTCTGAAAACTCACTATATCACAGTCAAAAGAAATTTCAGAGGACCTACAAAAAAGTAGCTGATATTAATTTATCTGGATAGGGTTACATGATAAACACTTTGGGCTCCTTCTATTTACTGCCAGATATATAATCTAAGATGCCTCCAGCAACCAGGACTGTATGGAGCTTTGTGCAGGTGGTGCAGTGGGAGCTAAAATTGGGCCCCATCTGTTGCCTCCTCTGCTTGACAGCAACACAGTGGGAACATCATGAGCACTAAGGGGGTGTGTCACATAGAACATGTTTCTGGCTCGAGATGGTCCTGCCAAGAGCAAACTAGAAAATCATCCAAGTCACAAGGAACCCCAGGCTTACATCTAAGGATCTGGAGCGTTTTTGCTGTGGCTGAAATGAAGGTTAAGCATTAACCACCAGTAAAAAAAATGAACAGAAAATAAATTCATAGGGAAGATAACTAGAAAGAAACCTCTGTTCTGTAAAAATGACATTGCTGCTTGCCTTAGGTCGATGATCAATGAGCTTCTGGAATAATGTTCTATGGATAGATCAGTCAAAAATCGAACTTTTTGGTCAGAATAGCAAATGTTTTGTTCGGGAAAAAAGAATCACTGCCTTCCAAAGTAAGAAATTCATCCTGACCAACCATGATGGTGGAGGTATCATGGTGTGGGGCTGCATTGTTGCATCTGAACACAGGTGGATCATCATTAATCGATTCATGAATCGTGTTTTATATCAGAAAATTCTAGAGGAAAATTTAAGCCATTTTTTTCTGAGCTGAAACTAATCTGAAAGTGGATTATGCAGCAGGACAATAACCTTAACATTAAAATAACATTTCTGAATTTGTTGTTAGGTTTGTATCCACTAACCTCTTTGCTCCCAGTCTGACACAAAGTTAACATTACTATCTTCTAAAGAATTCCACCTTAAGTTCATTCAAAGTTCACCTTTCAGGGTCTACCTGCTTTTCTAAAATTGAGACCAATTATATGACATTAAAGAAAGCATTTTGTGTTTAAAGCAATTTTTATTGAGTGTAAACATAGGCAAATACAAATTGAAAAAGTCCAAAATCACCAATACAGAAAGATGAAAGGACAAAACAGCAAAAATACACACTCATTTAGGGATATCACAACCCACCCATACCCCAAGCCCCCCAACCCAAAAACCTAACAAGAAAAGCATGATTGGGACACAGAAGAGTTAGCTATTCAAAATACGGCTCCTAGCTACGGAAGTAAGAGTAGACCAAAAGGGCTCCCAAGTAGCCTGGAAATGCTCTCCAGCAGGTGAAACAAGGTCTTGAGTATTAACTGCTCCAACTACAAAATGCCTATCATCTGAGAATGCCACATGGGAAAGGACTGTGGCACAGAAGAAATCCAGTGCTGCAGAATAACGTGCAATGTAAGTAGTACAGTCCAATGGTAGAAGCAAAGAAAGCCCTTCTTCCTGGCCGGGGTCTGGGAAGTGCATGAAAAAGTAAACAAGGAGAAAGGAGAATTGATGTTTTCTAGATAGAAAGCACAAATTGGAAGATCTCTTGCCAAAACGATTTTATAACAGGACAAGTCCAGGACATGTGGCCAAGAGAGGCCTCCAAAAACCCACACTTCAGATATCTGCAGTGGGCTATAGGTGCAGCAAATGTTCTTTCTTAGGCAAAACATAAAGGTGCATAACAATCTTATATTGCATTACTCGAAAAAAGAAAGAATTATCAGTGTGGATTTTTTTTTAAGACTCTTGAGGGCACACAAAAGCAGTGCCGTAGCGAGGGCGGCTGACACCCGGGGCGGGTCGCCGCTGCGCACCCCCCCCGGGTGCAGCACAGCGCACCCCCCTCAGCGCACGCACCACCTCCCTCAGAGCGGATTCTTACCACTGGCGTAGGAAAGGGGACGCCACTCCGCCCCGAGTGCATGTCGCTGGGAGCTGCGTCGGCTCCGCTGGTTCCCTGCTCTCTCTGCTCTGGAACAGGAAGTAACCTGTTCCGGGGCAGAGAGAGAGCAGGGAACCAGCGGAGCCAACACCCCCCCAGCGGCATGCACCGGGGCGGACTGCCCCACCGCCCCCCCCTTCCTACGCCACTGCACAAAAGCCACTCCTCCAATGGCTTACCAAGATCAGTGGACCAAGACAACAAAAGCACAGTGTAATCCCGCTCTGGTGTGGATCCTGAAGATAACTATGATGAAATCGTAATGGCACTGTGCTTTGAGAGTTTAAGGTGTAGACAATTTTTCATAAATGTCCCCTGTAAAGCAGGCCATTGGTAAGTCA
Organism: Microcaecilia unicolor; assembly: GCF_901765095.1. Taxonomy (NCBI): domain Eukaryota; kingdom Metazoa; phylum Chordata; class Amphibia; order Gymnophiona; family Siphonopidae; genus Microcaecilia; species Microcaecilia unicolor. Next base: position 5,005 of record NW_021963369.1, read on the forward strand.
CCACATAATGATGAAGTTGCAAATAAGTATAACTGTTCCTAGGAACAGATGAAATTCTTCCGGAAGGGAGACCAAAAGGTTTCTGACACCCCTTCTCCATCAGACTCTGAACAAATACCGAAATCCCTGAGATTCCAAGTGGAGGAAGGCCGGGGAATCCAGGCCCGGAGGAAAAGCTTCATTCTTATGTAAAGGCAATAACGGTGTCCTTTTAGCATCAATACCATGGAATTTACAAAACCACTTCCAGACCAAATGTAAGGGCTTGTACAAACAAAGTCTGTTGACAAGAGAGGAAGGGCGTGGAGTCACTGCGTGAAAGTAAGCGCTAAAATGTTCACAGTTCAGAAGTGCTAATTCCAGAGGAATACAAGAGAACATAGATGTGGTGCGAAACCAGTCGGTAATGTGCCACATGCCACAACTTATAGTCAGGTAGTGAAGGTTCAAGATGCCCAAGCTGCCATGGTGTCTAGGAGAGGCAGTGCGGGGTGGGGACATTTGAGCTTGCTTGTCATGCCAGAGGTAAGCCTGGATTATTTGATGCAGCAGTTTTCATCAGAAACTCGCAATACACAGGTAGCATTTGAAAAATATAAAGCCTTTTTGGTACATAAGCATATTATATAAATGGATGTACCCCATCAGGGACAAGGGGTAAGCTTTTCCACACATGGAGGCGGAGCTTAGTGAAACTAAATAAAGGATTTACATTCAGCCAATATAACTGAGTTAAATCAATGGGAAGCAACACCTCAAGATATTTAATAGACCCTACAAAAGACCCACCCACGAGTTACGAAGACTAGATGTAGAGGCAAGGCCTATGACTTACTCAAGAACAAACCCTGAGAGAAACCCATATTCTTCTATTAACTCCAGCGCCAGTGGGAGAGAGTTCTTGCGGGTCCATTAAGACCAATAGCAAATCATCAGCAAACACGAATTGTCTTAATGGCATGAGAGCGAATCTCTAGCCCCATACCCCCTCCTCTGCAACAAACACAACGAGGGACTGAAGAGTGAGGAGAAACAAGAAAGGAGAAAGGGGGCAACCCTGCCGCATACCCCACCAAATGGGAATTGTGATATAAAGTGTGAATGGCATCAGAAAACCACCCCACAATACCCACATGAGAGAAAGTATGATACATAAAAGTCAAATTTACATGGTCGAAGGCCTTGGCCGCATCTAGACTAGCAAGCAATGTGGGGATATCCTGCTATAGACAGTAAGCCAAAGTCAAAAGCGCCTTGTGAACATTCAAAACAGATTGCCTCAACTGCACAAACCCAACTTAATCCTCAGAGAAAACTGTGGCAAGGTGGTGAGAGAGGCGGTGTACCAATATACGTGAAAACAATTTTAGGCAACGTTAATGAGAGAGATGTGTGAAACCTCTTATTATTGAACCCTGTTTGCCAGGTTTCAATAATAAGGTCACCAGAGCCTCATTCAAATAATGGGGAAGCTCACCTCAAGTCACCGCCTTGGTGACCCAAAAGTGGACCACATAACTGAACCCTCAACATCTTATAAAATTCACCCAAGAAGCCATTGGGACCCGATGATTTGTACAGCTGATTGAGTTTAATTGCTTGCTGAAGATCCTTGGCTTGAAGGGAACTATTAAAAAAAACTCAACAGCTTCCAAGAACAGAGGCATACCAGATTGTTGCAAATAGTCTAAAATTGGTTAGAGGAAAAATCCACCCCTTTTGTTAAATACCTTTAAAGTAATCCCACAATATGTCCGTTATGTCCTCAATTCACAAGTGGAAGACTCGATTCTGAGATTTCATTGCCAATATTTGATGCCTCTAAAGCACTAATCACCACCCATCAATATGTAAAATAGTCATGAGGCAGCAGAGTTGTCATCCTTTCCCAAGGTGTTCACAAAATCACAAGCCATTTCAATAGTGTCCAGAGTTAGCCAGTGTCCACAATGGAAAACTTTCAAAATGGCGGAATACAAAAAACATGATGTGCTTATTTTTCTCCACCAAGCATGTGCACACTGATGTGAAGGTGCACCTTTTCTCCTTAAGTGTGGGAGAGTAATCCTGGAAAATACGCACAGTCAAATCTTCAGACTGTAAATTTCCATTTTAGATTTATAATGATGAATCAGGGCCACCTTGTGCGCATAGTTGTGGATTTTAGCGATGACTGCACACTGTTTGACCTGACCTTCCTGTCAACCCAGGCAATGGGCCTGTTCCAACTCTGGCAGGCAATGGCAAAGCAGAGGCTAACCATTTCTCCAGCACAGGGATAATGCGAGCATCTGGGATGGTTTCATGGAGGCCGATAATGCACAAATTATCCCTGTGGGAGCGATTTTCAAGGACTTCCAGCTTGGCGGCTTGTGCACACAGCTACTCCCACAGGGACTCCATCACCATGACTTCTGCTGTCCCCATGCCTTCGAGAATAGAGATCCTCACCTCAAGTTCTCCTATATGCCGGGAGGTTTCTGCCAGCAAAGCTTCGAGGTTGGTCAGTTGCCCAAATGTTAAGCAAGCCACAGTTCAAGGGCCTGTACCACTATGGCTGTGATATGATCCACAGTAAGGGATAAGGACCTTTCCCGCCACTATCTTGCCCTCAGGCGTCTTTGCTTTCTCTCGTTTCTGAGGCTTGGTTTTCATAGCGGCACTGGACTGGATAAGGAATCTGTCCATATACCGAATAACGGCAAAAAACTTAAAAAAAAAAAAAAAAAAAAAGTCCAGCACCAAGGTAAATAAGTAGGAATTAGGCCAGGGGGGCTGAGGAGCAGAATCAAACATGGCTGCCTGCTCCTACTGCATCACGTGACTCAAAGAAAACAGTATATAACATCTGTATAATCTACTCTTAAGCTAACATTTTCACAATTTGGAACTATATATCAACTGTTTTAGCGTTTGAAATTAATTACACAAGGCTTGGTAGTAGTGTATAATTTTAGTTGAATGGGAGAGAGGAATTATTAAGCTGCGTTATGGCTCTAACACACATTTGCCCCTTATGTGTTAAAGGGCACTAACACAGGTTAGATTACTGTAACTTTGTTAGTGATGTCACTGCGGGGTAAATAGAATTGAGATGCAAAGCAAGCAAATGCATGCAAAACTCTTCATTACTACTGAAATTGTACTAGGTTCAAAATGCACCAGCCATTGGCACTGGTGCCATTTAGAACCCAGCGCCAGCAAGGGCAAGAGCGATTGCAGGTTACTCTTGCACAGACCCCACTAGACACCAGGAAATGGTCAAAGTAGGCCCAAGGGTACCTACTAATGGTGGAGAGAGCCTTGCAGGGGCCTATCTGGTACCATGTTTGAATTTCACAGTGTAAAAACATGGCCAGTTAGTAATAGTTCTGAATCTCTGTTGTTATATGCTTGAGTTCTGTAATTTAATCATAGGTCTTGGAGATAGTTGCTAAGCATTCCAAGTCCATCCCATCCCAATGTTCAACAATTTTTTTTTCTTGCTTAAAACGCAGATTACCATGTACTTACACATGCATTTCTTAAAGCCCAGCAATTTGTTAAAATGGGTGAAGTAGAGGCTTCAGATTAAAATTCTCATATTTCAGGTTCAAATTAAGTGGATGCTGCGAGCTGTGTTTATGTAAGGAAAACAGTGGCTGCCAAAAGAGTTCAGAGGCTTTGATTTTTGTCATTATTTTCCTGTCCATCGGCAAGAAAATTATTTGGCCTACAGATAAACAGAGTGGCCCCCATTTTAAAAAATAAATAAATAAGATGCCCTCAGTGGCATTGTACTTTTCTGTGTCTGCTGGGAACCAGTTAATACGTCTGTTGCCGTGTTCCCTGCAGCCCATCGTAGCTTTTTTTTTTTTTTTTGTAAATTATTTGACTATAGGGCTTCCTTCTCCATGACAGTATTTCTACACACTGCCTCTTGACTGGCTTGGAACATTTCTTTTCCCTGGTGCAAGAGTAGCCTTCATGGTGCTGCCCTTAGCCCTTGTGTTGCTAGCCAGTTGGGCTAGTGATGCTTCCTCTGTAATGGCTGTAGCAGTGGTTCTCAACTTAGTCCTTGGGACACACCTAGTTAATCAAGGCTATCAGTTTCCAAGAATAATATGCAATCAAATCCATGCACATTTGAGTGTACATTTGAAAAACAAGGGTAAAACAGTAAAGTCAGTTTGATGCAGTTAAAAGGACTCTGCCATGGCTAGTAAATAGGGAAACAGAAAATCCCTGAAATATAAACGTTTCCATCTAAGCCATTGTTTGAAAGCTATTTGCAAAAATGTATTTAAGAAATGTATGGTAGTATGTTAAATTATACTATTATAGTTAAAACAAAGCTTTTGATTTTCCTCTCCCTCCCAATCTGACATTTTATTCCTGAGGCTCTATCACTACTGATTGATTTTGAAAGCTGCTCTTAGTCCTGCCCACTAAAATGAATATACATAACACAGGGCACTGCTGTGCTATTCCTTATCAAAAGGCATCCATGCAGACACAAGAAGGTATGATGATAGAAAAGACACCTGAGGGATAATTTGGGGGAAGAAGACTTTTTTTTAAAGTAGAGAGTGAGGCTATTATCATAAAAGGTGCATGCATTTTATTCCAAAGAAGAAGAAATTCTACAGAAAGAGTTCTAGAAATGACTAACCCTAGAGACTAAAACAGACAGGCTAGTTTCTTTTTTTAATAATTTGTGCTTTCTCTTGTTGTTTTGGGCTTCCTACCCAACCAGAAGTGACCAGGAATTTTTTTTCCCCATATATTCCTCCTTTCATCTCTTAGCCCAGTTACTGCAGCGACAGTCCTCAGCCAGGGACCATGAACTAGGGCTTCCCTTAGGACACATCAATTGTGGATCTTAAGTCAGCCACAAAGGACCAGATTCTATATAAGACACCTAAAAAAATCAGCTCGGTAATCATTTCCATCTAAGCATATTCTATAAGCGGCAGCACCTAGATGTAGGTGCGGTATATAGAATATTCTTAGTTGATAGCCCAGCGCCTAAAACAATGTGCCTCCATTTACACCAAGGAAATATGACATAAATCCCTGCATATAGATTTATGTGCAGTGGGCCATATTCTGTAATGCCCACGAAAAGCCCACTTCCTTCATAACCACTCCCCTTTTGAACTGCATGCATTAGGATTTAGGTGCAGTTCTTTACAGAATATGCTTAGCGAGTTGTGCATGTAAATTCTAAATATTGCCAATTAGTGCTCATTATTGCTTGTTAGGTGCTGTTATCAACGTTGATTAGGTTGTTAAGGCAATTAAGTTACGTACATTATGGAATACGCTTAGATTTCAGCATAGAACGTTAGGCGCACTATATAGAATCCAGGGGAAATTGGGTAGCTCTGAAAAGGGTGTATAAATTTAGGTTCTAGGATGCTAAGCACAAATTCTATATTGGCAATTACGTGTGTAATTGCTTTTATAGAATATTAGTGTAAGTGACCATTTTCAGGCCAACATTTACCTGCAGCCACTTATTCCACGTCAATGGTTAGTGTAAATTACTGCGATTAAATGTTGCAGTTGAGCGTATCACTGACAGTATTCAAAATCCTTAGCACATAAATGCTTGGCACATCCCTGACCCCCCCCCCCCCCCATGCCTCTCCAATGTACACACATAGATGGTTTAGCGGGACAGAGTCAGTATGCATTCAGCCAAGGGAAGTCTTGCCTCACCAATTTGCTTCATTTCTTTGAATGTGTGAATAAACATGAGGATAAAAGTGAGCCGGTTGATGTAGCGTATCTATATTTTCAGAAAGCATTTGACAAAGTTCCTCATGAGAGATCCTGAGAAAATTTAGAAACCCATGGGATAGAAGGCAATGCTCTGGTAAGGATTAGGAATTGGTTGATGGATAGAAAACAGAGGGTGAGGACAAATGATCAGTTCTCTCCATGGAGGAGGGTGAATAGTGGAGTGCCCCAGGGATCTGCACTGGGACCGATGGATTTAACATATTTATTAATGATTTGGAAATGGGAATGATAAGTGAGGTGATTAAATTTGCAGACAACACAAAACTATTCAAAGTTGTTAAAACTCATGCTGAAGACCTTAGGAAATTGGAAAACTGGGCATGCAAATGGCAGATGAGATTTAATGAGGACAAATGCACAGTGATGCACATTGGGAAGAATAATCCAAATCATAGCTATTTGATGCTTGGTTCCACCCTAGGAATCAGCACCCAAGAAAAAGATCTAGGTGAGGGAAAGGTTAGGACAGCTGTTGTACTTGGTGATTCAATCATTAGGAATATAGATAGCTGGGTGGCTGGTGGACGTCAGGATCGCCTGGTGACTTGCCTGCCTGGTGCGAAGGTGGCGGACCTCACGCGTCACCTAGATAGGATTTTAGATAGTGCTGGGGAGGAGACGGCTGTCTTGGTACATGTGGGTACTAATGACATAGGAAAATGTGGGAGAGAGGTTCTGGAAGCAAAATTTAGGCTCTTAGGTAGAAAGCTGAAATCCAGATCCTCCAGGGTAGCATTTTCTGAAATGCTACCTGTGCCACGCGCAGGGCCCAAGAGACAGGCAGAGCTCCAGAGTCTCAATGCGTGGATGAGACGATGGTGCAGGGAGGAGGGCTTTAGATTTGTTAGGAACTGGGCAACATTCTGGGGAAGGGGGAGCCTATTCCGAAAGGATGGGCTCCATCTTAACCAGAGTGGGACCAGGCTGCTGGCATCGGCATTTAAGAAGGAGATAGAGCAGCTTTTAAACTAGAAATGGGGGGAAGGCCGACAGTCGCTCAAAAGAGCATGGTTCGGGATAAGGTATCTTTCAAAGATATCACCATAACAGGGAAGATAGAGTATCCTGATAGTGAGGTTGCAAAAGAGATTGTAGTAGATCGGGTATCTTTAAATAACAATAAAAATCAGACAAAAGATTGCCAATTAATACTGTCAAGTACTAAGCATGATGTACTTAGGAACAACAAACATAGTTTGAAATGTCTATACGCGAATGCCAGGAGCCTAAGAAATAAGATGGGGGAGTTAGAATATATTGCACTAAATGAAAAATTAGATATAATAGGCATCTCTGAGACCTGGTGGAAGGAGGATAACCAGTGGGACACTGTCATACCGGGGTACAAATTATATCGTAGTGATAGGGTGAATCGGATTGGTGGAGGGGTAGCATTGTATATTAACGAGAGCCTTGAATCAAATAGATTGAAAATTCTGCAGGAAACAAAACACTCCTTGGAATCACTGTGGATTGAAATTCCATGTGCAAAGGGGAAAAGGATAGTGATAGGAGTGTACTACCGTCCGCCTGGCCAGGACGAACAGACGGATGCGGAAATGTTAAAGGAAATCAGGGACGCAAACAAACTGGGCAACACAATAATAATGGGGGATTTCAATTACCCGCATATAGACTGGGTTAATGTAACATCTGTACATGCAAGGGACATAAGATTTCTTGATGAAATCAAGGACAGCTTCATGGAACAGCTAGTTCAGGAGCCGACAAGAGAAGGAAAAATACTAGACTTAGTCCTTAGTGGTGCTCATGATCTAGTGCAGGGGGTAACGATACGAGGGCCGCTTGATAACAGTGATCATAATATGATCGGTTTTGATATTGGCATTGAAGGAAGTGAAACTAGGAAATCAAGTACGCTAGCGTTTAACTATAGAAAAGGTGATTACGACAAAATGAGAAAAATGGTGAAAAAAAGATTGAAAGGAGCAGCTCGCAGAGTAAAAAACTTGCATCAGGCGTGGATGCTGTTTAAAAACACCATCCTGGAGGTTCAGGACAAATATATTCCACGTATTAGAAAAAAGGGAAAAAAGACTAAACGTCAGCCGGCGTGGCTAAACAGTAAGATAAAGGAAATCATTAGAGCCAAAAAACAATCCTTCAGAAAGTGGAGAAGAGAACCAACTGAAAGTAACAGGATAGATCATAAGGAATGCCAAGCCAAATGCAAAGCGGAGATAAGGAGGGCAAAAAAGGACTTTGAGAAGAAATTAGCGTTGGAAGCAAAAATACATAGTAAAAATTTTTTTAGATACATTAAAAGCAGGAAACCGGCCAAAGAGTCGGTTGGGCCACTGGACGAAAATGGTGTTAAAGGGGCGATCAAGGAGGACAAAGCCGTAGCGGAGAAATTAAATGAATTCTTTGCTTCGGTCTTCACCGAGGAGGATTTGGGGGGGACACCGGTGCCGGAAAGAATATTTGAAGCGGGGGAGTCAGAGAAACTAAACAAATTCTCTGTAACCTTGGAGGATGTAATGGGTCAGTTCAGCAAGCTGAAGAGTAGTAAATCACCGGGACCTGATGGTATTCATCCCAGAGTATTAATAGAACTAAAAAATGAACTTGCGGAGCTACTGTTAGAAATATGCAATCTGTCCCTAAAATCGAGTGTAATACCGGAAGACTGGAGGGTAGCCAATGTTACTCCGATTTTTAAGAAGGGTTCCAGAGGAGATCCGGGAAATTATAGACCGGTGAGTCTGACGTCGGTGCCGGGCAAGATGGTGGAGGCTATTATTAAGAATAAAATTGCAGAGCATATACAAAAACATGGACTGATGAGACAAAGTCAGCACGGATTTAGTGAAGGGAAGTCTTGCCTCACCAATCTAATGCATTTTTTTGAGGGGGTAAGCAAACATGTGGACAATGGGGAGCCAGTTGATATTGTATATCTGGATTTTCAGAAGGCGTTTGACAAAGTGCCGCACGAAAGACTCCTGAAGAAATTGCAGAGTCATGGAATCGGAGGTAGGGTACTATTATGGATTAAGAACTGGTTGAAAGATAGGAAGCAGAGAGTAGGATTGCGTGGCCAGTATTCTCAGTGGAGGAGGGTAGTTAGTGGGGTCCCGCAGGGGTCTGTGCTGGGTCCGTTGCTTTTTAATGTATTTATAAATGACCTAGAGATGGGAATAACTAGTGAGGTAATTAAATTCGCCGATGACACAAAATTATTCAGGGTCGTCAAGTCGCAGGAGGAATGTGAACGATTACAGGAGGACCTTGCGAGACTGGGAGAATGGGCGTGCAAGTGGCAGATGAAGTTCAATGTTGACAAGTGCAAAGTGATGCATGTGGGTAAGAGGAACCCGAATTATAGCTACGTCTTGCAAGGTTCCACGTTAGGAGTTACGGATCAAGAAAGGGATCTGGGTGTCGTCGTCGATGATACGCTGAAACCTTCTGCTCAGTGTGCTGCTGCGGCTAGGAAAGCGAATAGAATGTTGGGTGTTATTAGGAAGGGTATGGAGTCCAGGTGTGCGGATGTTATAATGCCGTTGTATCGCTCCATGGTGCGACCGCACCTGGAGTATTGTGTTCAATACTGGTCTCCGTATCTCAAAAAAGATATAGTAGAATTGGAAAAGGTACAGCGAAGGGCGACGAAAATGATAGTGGGGATGGGACGACTTTCCTATCAAGAGAGACTGAGAAGGCTAGGGCTTTTCAGCTTGGAGAAGAGACGGCTGAGGGGAGATATGATAGAAGTGTATAAAATAATGAGTGGAATGGATCGGGTGGATGTGAAGCGACTGTTCACGCTATCCAAAAATACTAGGACTAGAGGGCATGAGTTGAAGCTACAGTGTGGTAAATTTAAAACGAATCGGAGAAAATTTTTCTTCACCCAACGTGTAATTAGACTCTGGAATTCGTTGCCGGAGAACGTGGTACGGGCGGTTAGCTTGACGGAGTTTAAAAAGGGGTTAGATAGATTCCTAAAGGACAAGTCCATAGACCGCTATTAAATGGACTTAGAAAAATTCCGCATTTTTAGGTATAACTTGTCTGGAATGTTTTTACGTTTAGGGAGCGTGCCAGGTGCCCTTGACCTGGATTGGCCACTGTCGGTGACAGGATGCTGGGCTAGATGGACCTTTGGTCTTTCCCAGTATGGCACTACTTATGTACTTATGTACTTATGTGTCATTGCAGACAATACGCTGAAATCTTCTGCCTAGTGTGTGACGTAGACCCAAAAAGCAAACAGGATGCTAGGAATTATTAGGAAAGGAATATAAAATAAGACAGAATATTAAAATGCTTCTGTATTGCTCCATGGTGTGATCACACCTTGAGAATTGTGAGTTCTAGTTGCTGTATCTTAAAAAAAGATATAGCAGAATTGGAAAAGGCTCAAAGAAGGGCGATCAAAATGATTAAGGGGCTGGAGCTCCTCTCATATGAGGAAAGGCTTAAGAGGTTAGGACTCTTCAGCTTGAAAAAGAGAAGGTTGAGGGGGGATATGATAGAAGTCTACAAAATACTGAGTGGTGTAGAATGGGTAAATCAATTTTTTACTCTTTCAAAAAGTACAAAGACTAGGGCACACTGAAGGAAGTTACAGAACTACTTTTAAAATGAACCAGAGGAAATATTTTTTCACTCGAGCAGTGGCGTACCTAGGGTAGTTGACACCCGGGGCCGGTCATTTTTTAACACCCCCCCCCCCCCAAATCCAGTACTAGGCATGCCGAGAATACAAAACACTCAGGACCTATAGAGCAATTCTACCATACCATAAGCAGTCATTTCTACGAGTCACACAAGGAAAAGGAAAGCATCTTAAACACTACAGTGAGCACTAGAACATCAATTCACCTATTGTAAAATGAAACCAGACAGAATAGTACAGATCGTAGATCCTGCACAGTCAATGCCAACTGAAAGCCATGTCTTTTTCACAAACACAGATACACCCTAATCCACTATAGAATAAGTAATCATAAACTTTCTATTTAGACAAAAATTAAACTGAACCCCCAAAATGCCAGACTCTGCATACAATGCAACACCACAGAAACAGAAACTGTCCCCTAGTACTGTGCAAAATATAAAGACAGCAGATGTAAATTTGAAAAACACTAACCAGTACCAATCAGCACTTTACAAATTAACAAATAGAAATAAAACAAATATAGAAAGTAAAATAATACCATTTTATTGGACTAATACATTTAGCTTTCAGAGGCCAAAACCTCCGTCCTCGGGTCAGTACATTATAGTGCTGTTACAGTATCCTATCCTGACCTGAGGAAGGGGGTTTTGTTCTCCGAAAGTTAGTCAAAATGTATTAAAATTAGTCCAATAAAAAGATTACCTTATTTACATGTTCTATTATAAACATTTAACATATCTACAATACTTTATCCTAAAGCAAAAAAAAAATATATTATTTACAGTTTGTTGTCTCTGGTTTCTGTTTTCCTCATCTTCTTTTCACCGTCTTCCTTCCATCCAGCATCTGTCTTCACTCTCTCTCTCTCTCTCTCTCTCTCTCTCTGCCATCCAGTGTCAGCCCTCTCTGCCGTCCCTTCCATCCACTGCCTGCCCTTTCTCTCTGCCCCTTCAATCCACCATTTGCCCTCCCTCTCCCATCCATCCAGGGTCCGCCCTCCCTCTCGCTCCCCCGTCCATCTCTCTCTCTCTGCCCCTTTTTTCAGCCCCCAGTTCCAGCCCCCTTCTCCCCTCTGAACACCCCCACCCCAGTCCCCTTCTCCCCTCCCCTTCTCCTGTCTGAGACCCCCACCACAGTCCCCTTCTCACCTCCCTTGTCTGAGACCCCCACCCCAGTCCCCTTCTCTCCTCTGAACACCCCCACCCAGTCCCCTTCTCCCCTCTGAGATCCCCACCCCAGTCCCCTTCTCCCCTCCCCTGTCTGAGATCCCCACCCCAGTCCCCTTCTCCCCTCCCCTTTTCCCCTCTGAACACCCCCACCCCAGTCCCCTTCTCCCCTCCCCTGTCTGAGATCCCCACCCCAGTCCCCTTCTCCACTCCCCTTTTCCCCTCTGAACACCCCCACCCCAGTCCCCTTCTCCCCTGTCTGAGATCCCCACCCCAGTCCCCTTCTCCTCTCCCCCTCCCCTGTCTGAGATCCCCACCCCAGTCCCCTTCTCCCCTCTGAACACCCCCACCCCAGTCCCCTTCTCCCCTCCCCTGTCTGAGACCCGCACCCCAGTCCCCTTCTCTCCTCTGAACACCCCCACCCCAGTCCCCTTCTCCCCCCCTGTCTGAGATCCCCACCCCAGTCCCCTTCTCCCCTCCCCTTTTCCCCTCTGAACACCCCCACCCCAGTCCCCTTCTCCCCTGTCTGAGATCCCCACCCCAGTCCCCTTCTCCCCTCTGAACACCCCCACCCCAGTCCCCTTCTCCCCTCCCCTGTCTGAGATCCCCACCCCAGTACCCTTCTCCCCTCCCCTTTTCCCCTCTGAACACCCCCACCCCCGTCCCCTTCTCCCCCCCCCTTCTCCCCTCTGAGATCCCCACCCCAGTCCCCTTCTCCCCTCCCCTGTCTGAGACCCCCACCCCAGTCCCCTTCTCCCCTCTGAACACCCCCACCCGAGTCCCTTTCGCCCCTCTCCTTCCCCACCGTCTAAGCAGCGTCGCTGGCAGCGCCTCGTGCCCTGCTTGTAAAAAAAAAAATCAAATCTCCTTCCTTCTCCTCGTCTTGATGTCTTGACGTCGACTCGGGCCTTCCAATCAAATTGATTGGAAGGCCCGAGTCGACGTCAAGACGAGGAGAAGGAAGGAGGAGATTTGATTTTTTTTTTTTTACAAGCAGGGCACGAGGCGCTGCCTGCGACGCTGCTTCGCTGTTTTTTTTTAATGTGCGGCGCCGCGGGAACGGCCACGGGAGGCGGCGGGAGCGGAGCACCCCCACCCACTGGCACCCGGGGCGGACCGCCCCCACCGCCCCCCCCTTGGTACGCCACTGCACTCGAGTATTTAAGTGCTAGAACTCATTTCCAGAGAATGTGGTAACAGTGGTTAGCGTATCTGGGTTTTAAAAAGTTTTGGACAAGTTCCTGGAGGAAAATTCCGTGGGGGGGCATAATCGAACGGGATGCTCAAGTTTTCATGAGGGCGTCCTTGCAGGATGGCCACATAAAGGGGCAACCCATATTATGGAAACAAGATGGGCGTCCATCTTTCGTTTCGATAATACAGTCGAGGACGCCCAAATCATGAAGTTTAGGTTGACCTTAGAGATGGTTGTCCTTAGGTCGTTTTTGAGATGGTCGTCCCCGGTTTTCGGCGATAATGGAAACCGAGGACGCCCATCTCGAAAATGACCAAATCCAAGCCATTTGGTCGTGGGAGGAGCCAGCATTCGTAGTGCACTGGTCCCCCTGACATGCCAGGACACCAACCGGGCACCATAGGGGGCACTGAAGTGGACTTCAGAAAAAGGTCCCAGTTGCATAGCTCCCTTACCTTCGGTGCTGAGCCCCCCCAAACCCCACAACTGTACACCACTACCATAGCCCTTAGGGATGATGGGGGGCACCTACATGTGGGTACAGTGGGTTTTGGAGGGCTCACATTTACTACCACAAGTGTAACAGGTAGAGGGGGGTGGGCCTGGGTCCGCCTGCCTGAAGTACACTGCACCCACTACAACTGCTCCAGGTACCTGCATACTACTGCGATGGACCTGAGTATGGAATTTGAGGCTGGCAAAAAAAAATTTAAAGATTTTTTTTTTGAGGGTGGGAGGGGGTTAGTGACGACTGGGGGGGAGTAAGCAGAGGTCATCCCCCGATTCCCTCCGGTGGTCAACTGGTCAGTTCGGGCACCTTTTTGATGCTTGGTCGTGAAACAAAATGGACCAAGTAAAGTCGGCCAAGTGTTTGTCAGGGACGCCCTTCTTTTTTTCCATTATCGGCCGAGGACGCCCATCTCCTAAGCATGCCCCAGTCCCGCCTTCGCTACACTGCCAACACACCCCCGTGAACTTTGGTCGTCCCCGCGACGGAAAGCAGTTGAGGGCGCCCAAAATCAGCTTTTGATATACCGATTTGGGCGACCTTGCGAGAAGGACGTCCATCTCCCGATTTGTGTCGGAAGAGGGGCGCCCTTCTCTTTTGAAAATTCACCTGATAGTCTGCTATTGATATAGACATGAGAAAAGTCTTGCTTGTCCCTGGGATCAGTAGCATGGAATCTGGCTACTGTTTGGGATTCTGTCAGGTACTTGTGACCTAAATTGTTCACTGTTGGAAGCAGGATACTGGCCTAGATGGACCATTGGTCTGACCCAGTATGGCTATCCTTATGTTCTTATATAGTTATTCTGTATTGCTTTTGTGCACTAAGGGATCAATTCTATAGGTGGCTCTAAAAATTAGACATAAAAAAATTGGGTGCTAAGTCAGTATTCTATAATGGCAGAATTGTGTGCCAAATCCATTATAGAATACTATCACAACCAGTTATGCCATGCCTGTAGCTGGTATGAATGTTGGTGCCTAAATGCAGCAGTTGCACATGTAAAAGCAAGTATTCTATAAAATGTGTGCAAGGTTAGTCCGAATACCCCTGATGTGCCACATTAATGCTGTCCCGTCTGTGGCCGTGCCAACCCTCAGACTTACCCTGTTTCTGGGAGTCAGTGTCTGTGCTGGCTTCTGCTTGTCTCAGTGTCTGTGTCTGTCTTAGGTTCTCTCTGGCTCTGTGTGCTGATTGCCCTACTGAACCTCACCTGTGTGGGCTTTGCCTCTTCCAAGATGGCTGCCGCCTCCTCCTCTTTGCCAGTATCCAAGATGGCCCCCGCTGTTCCTTCCTATGGGCTGACGGCTCTGTGTGTCAAGCCTCTGTTTGGTTGCAAGGTGATTGCTGCAGCTGTGGCTCTGGTGTTGAAGGGCTTTATTAGTCACTTGGAGACTACAGTCCTGGCCTTTGCATCTCATCTAAAGGTCCTGGTGTATAGAGTGCTCTGTACACGGTTTCAGTGTTTGCTCTGTGTGAGTTTCTATGTTTGTTTAGACTAGCTAGCTTAGGCACCGTGTGGCTTGTAGCCTGTGTAAAGCTTTGCTAGTGTTCTGCGTTTGTTTCCAGGGCATGACTTGTTAGCTTGGGCACAGCTTAGTTGTTAGCTGGTGTATAGCCTTCCAAGTCTCATGAGTTTGCTCTGTGTATGTTCCTATGTATGACTGGTCTGCCTAGGTATAGCGTTCCTATTAGCCTGGGTACAGTTTACTAGTCATTGTGTTGATTCCTGCCGACTGCCAGAACCCGGACCATCCCTGCTTGTCTGCCTTGCCTTCGCCTAGGTGCCAGGGGGCACTCCTGGATCTTCATTCCTGCTGTTCCTGTAAGTCCTACCGGCTGCCAGAACCTTAGGGCTCAACCCTCGGGGAAAGGCAGTCAAGTGTAGGTGAAGCCTAGGTCCAGGGTGTTCCAGTTCCGCGGGTTCCGCTCCAGTGTGTTCCAGTCCAGCGGGTTTCATTCCTGTATGTTCCAGTCCAGTGGGGCCACTCCAGTGTGTCCAGTCCAGCGGGCCCCACTCCAGTGCGCACCCGTCCGGTGCGTTCCAGTTCCGAGTGTTCCGGTGTAGAACTCCAGTCCGGAGTTCCGGTCCAGTCTTGTTTCCTCTCTACCTGGAAGGTGATTTTGCCTGCCACTGCCGCTCCACGGTAGTGGCCTATGGACTCACAAACCCCGCGCTCCCGGGGAAGAAGCCTGAAGGTATGCCAAGGTCCTCGAGAGCGCGGCAAGCGCGAGAGACGCGACAAATGCCCCCTTTGCAGTTGTCTGTGAGAGAAGTTAGGTGCTTAGTTTACAGAATAGTGTGTAAGTCAGTTATGCACACAACTGCTCATTAGTGCTTGTTAACGCAAATTATTGGTACATATTTCCAACTTAGTGCCAATTTAGGGGTCCTTTAACCAAGATGCATTGAAAAATGGCTTGCAGTAGTGTAGGCGTGAGTTTTGGGTGCACACCGATCCATTTTTCAGCGCACCTGTAAAAAAGGCCTTTTTAAAATTTTTGCTAAAAATGGATGTGTGGCAAAATCAAAATTGTCGTGTGTCCATTTTATGTCTGCGACCTTACCGCCAGCCATTGATCTAGCGGTAAAGTCTCATGTAGTAACTGGGTGGTAATGAGCTACGCGCGTCAAATGCCACTTGGCGTGAATCTGATACGCACGTCCAAAAAGTTTGGCAACGCATATTGGATGCACACCAAAAATGAAATTACTGCAAGAGCCACGCAGTAGCCGGGTGGTAACTCCATTTTGGCGCGCGTAGACGCTTACACGGCTCAGTGAAAGGGCCCCTTAGAGTCAGTTAACTAATTATGTTACACATGTAACGGATCCTGTTCTGTAACTAGGTCAGTTGCATGTGTATCTTTAGGTGTCATTTGTAGAATTTGTGGGTAAGTTTCTAGAAGAGTGACTAAGTGCAGTTATCAGGGTAACTGTATTAGTGCCAATTAGCAACAATAATTCCAGTTATTAGTGATTATTTGTTGTTAGTGCCAATTAGTTCCTAACTTGCTAATTAACTTACGTATGCAACTGGCGATTTTGGCATTCTAAATGCAACAATGTGTGTACAAATTATAGAACGAGGGCGTAAATATGGGCGTCAAATGATGGATAGCACTCCCCCCCCTCCTCCACCCAAGGGGTTGTGTGTGTTACCTCTGCAGCATTCTCAGCTCTAAGAAGCCCAAATAGCAAAAGACCCAGCTTGGAATCAAACTCAGTCCCTTTGCTTGGCACTTGGCCAATTGCCAAGTTGGCTTCTTAAAGAATCCGGTAAATACTACTACTGCTTTATTAATTGAAAGGACAGGAATTATCTTTGTCATATTGTAGTTATTTTGTTGCATATGTGACTGCACTACCAAAGGAAATCAAAAGTGAAGAAATTTGTATAACAAAGTGATTTTATCAGTGCTGCTGCCTGAAGATTTCTTAATTGCAGTGAGCAAGGAACTTGTCCTTTACTGCAGCTGCTTCTTGTTATTGTTTTTGGCGGATCCTTGCTGACGTGACGTAAATGAATAGCGCTGACCATTTACTGATTCATCAATGAAATGATATTAAATTATGAGGATGTCAGGGGAAAATAAAATAAACTGCTTTGATAATGTGGTTGCAGTTTGAGAGGGTAAGCTGTGCAAGACAAGATTACTAAATATTATTAATTGACCAAAGGCCCCTTGTAACACAGTGCCACATGGCAAGCATGCTGCTCTCAGGAAGTTCTCAGCTTTAATCATGGTGTTTAGTGCTGGCCTGCCCAGTGTCTTTACTGCAACAGCAAGCAATTCAGGTAGGAAATGAAGTTAGAGGAGACCTCTCAAGGGACTGATTGCTAATACAGTTGGAGAATGCTAAATATGCAGGTTCCACAGCTCAAAAAAGATTTGTTTTGCAAACCATTCACAAAATTTGTTTGCAATGCAAATTCTTTTTCATGCACATCCTTAGAACAGAAGAAATAGTGTGCAGAAGACCCAAGTTTAATTCCCCTACTTGACTCAGAAGCAATGTGGGCAGAGGATCAGAGTTTAAAGGGTATCCGAGGCTGGCTGCTGATGGATAAGTGGGCTTTACTACTACTACTATTTAGCATTTCTATAGTGCTACAAGGCATATGCAGCGCTGCACAAACATAGAAGAAATACAGTCCCTGCTCCAAGAGCTTACAATCTATTAGACAAAAAATAAAGTAATCAAATCAATTAATGTGTACAGGAAGGAGGAGAGGAGGGTAGGTGGAGGCGAGTGGTTACAAGTGGTTATGAGTCAAAAGCAATGTTAAAGAGGTGGGCTTTCAGTCTAGATTTAAAGGTGGCCAAGGATGGGGCAAGACGTAGGGGCTCAGGAAGTTTATTCCAGGCCTAGGGTGCAGCGAGACAGAAGGCGCGAAGTCTGGAGATGGCAGTAGTGGAGAAGGGAACAGATAAGAAGGATTTATCCATGGAGCGGAGTGCACGGGAAGGGGTGTAGGGAAGGACGAGTGTAGAGAGATACTGGGGAGCAGCAGAGTGAGTACATTTATAGGTTAGTAGAAGAAATTTGAACAGGATGTGAAAACGGATAGGGAGCCAGTGAAGTGACTTGAGGAGAGGGGTAGTATGAGTAAAGCGACCCTGGCGGAAGACGAGACGGGCTTTAATACTCAAGAGTAACATCTGTTGACCAGACTTGAGGTGCAAGTGCACTGAGTTCTAGAGGAAGTTTCTGACTATGGGAGAGTGGGGTTGTGATTAAAAATTCATTGCATCATAAAGAGGCTGGTTCCAACTGAGCTGGAAGCCTAATTGAGCAGGCAGGAAACTACCAAGCCCAAAACAAAAAAGGGTACATAAATGGGTATAGGGAGGAAATATTATGCAAAAATGAAAACAGAACCAGCACTATAAATAATGGAAGAGTTTTTTGAAAACTGAAAATCTCCTTTAAAGATATAATTGTGCTTATAAAGGTGGATATAGCTGTAGACACTGTAAAGTGTCAGTCACACCTCTTTAATATATAATTGTTGTTGCAGAATAGGTGTGTTTTAGTTTTCAAAAAAATCAAAAGAAACAACAAAACCCCCCAAAAAACTTCAAACACCACTAAAATACCAAAAGCGGTCGCAAAACTAAATAACCCAAGCCAGTGAATTCACTACTTAACTTAAAAATGGCATTCGGCAGGTGGATCTTATAAATAGAGAAAGATTCCAAAAACTTGCTATCTTGGATTCCAAATTCAGCTTCTAGGTTTCATCTTTTTTGATGACCAGGATTCACTTTCCCTCCAGGGGCTGTGAGCACTGTAGCCGTCTTAGGGTGGGAAAGGCAATATCCAGAAACTGAACCAGCGCTGTCAGCGAGCCATCAGGCCATTTCCAGATGCATAATTTTTAATTTAAAAAAGATTTAAACTGATGTTTTGGTCATTGTGGCCTCAAATCAGAATGTTACTTTAAGTCCTTGTTGCTAATAGGCCCTTTTGTCAATTTATTTATTTATTACATTTGTACCCCGCGCTTTCCCACACATGGCAGGCTCAATGCGGCTTACATAGTAACAATAAGAAGAATTACAAGTCGTAAGAAGAATATACAATTTGTAGTAAACGTAATATTAATGGGGTTAACAAACAAGTAAAATTGAACATAGGAGGAATGAGGTGTAGAAGGAGATGGGCGTTAGAAGATGATGTGAATTTTGTCTGTAATTCGCAGTCCTGAGCTGCAATTATCAATTGCTCATCTTATAGTTAAGTTATAGTTAAGCTGTGGTAAGCACTAAGACATGCTTACCGAAGTTTAAAAAGCACTACCATGGGGTGTGCTCAAGCGTTCCCGCAGTAGTTTTGGAGTCTGCGTGCATTTTCCAAGCGCTAAAGAATGGGGGCGTGTCGAGGCAGAGAGTGCTAATTGGTTAGTGCATCTACATCACTTAGGGGGTCTTTTACTAAAGCTTAGCTCAAGTTATCTGAAGCAAGGCCCATCTGAAGCAAGGCCCATAGGAATAAAATGGGCCATGCTGCAGATAACTTGAGCCAAGCTTTAGTAAAATACCCCCTTATTTTTTCAATTTGGCCTTCAGATAATAATTGGTGCCTTAATCTGGTTTTCAGAGTGTCTAAGTTTTCTGACTGATCGCTGCAACGGGAGAAAGGAAATAATTTGATGTCCCTACATCAATGACAACGTAGCTGTATTCTTTACTAATTGTGACTGACCTGAATTTGGGAGAATGTCTGTTATTGAGTGTTTGGCCTTGAGCCGTTGAGCTTTACTATCAATTATGGAGTGCCTTGAATTTTTATGTTATGTTAGTTTTAATTGTTTTAACCCATTAGTGCCCAATGTTCTCATATGGGAACATTGGGCACTAATGGGTTAATTTAAATTGTCAACTGTTTTGGTTTGACTACAAGAGAAAATGGTATATCAAATATAATAAATGATAAACGATCACTATGCGCTAACCGATTAGTACATGGTTAGCACATGAGTCCTTACTGGCTAGAAAATTGTAGATAAATCTCTCTTATCCGTCCCCTTCTCCTCTACTGCTAATTCTAGACTCCATTCCTTTTGTCTTGCAGCACCTCACGCCTGGAATAGACTTCCCGAGCCTGTGCGTCTAGCCCCGTCTTTGGCCGTTTTCAAGTACAAACTTAAAGCCCACTGCTTTTGACTCCTAACCACTACTCACTTGCCCTGTCCTTTAACCTCACCTTTTATTCCCTTACCCTTAATTGTTCTGTCTGTTTACCTGTCTTATCTAGATTGTAAGCTCTTTGAGCAGGGACTGTCTTTTTTGTGTATGGTGTACAGCGCTGGGTATGCCTTGTAGCGCTATAGAAATGATAAATAGTAGTAGTATAAAATAGATATTGTAAGTGCTCATGCACTAATGGCCACATGCTAATGGGGAAATTAGCGTGTGGCCATTAATGAGAATAATGGAAAATGGGGCCATTTTACTGCTGCGCTAAAAGTGGCCTCAGCACTTGGGAAAGACCCACACTGGGGATAGCGCTGGCCACTTTTTAGCACAGCTTAGTAAAATTGATATTTATGTGTTATATATAGGGCTTTTGATTTTAGGCTTTAACCAAAAAACAGTGATAAAACAACGCCTGATGTGCAAAAAAAAAAGGTGCAAAATGGATAAACATCAGAAAAATATCACTTTCCCTAGTACTGTCACCTTTCCCCTTGTCTGCCTTTTTTCTGTGGTGAGGACTCTTGAATTGCATAAGTATGTGTATTTGATTCCACTGGCAAAGGTACCCAGCAGTAGTATCTTTGATTCAAAAACACTAATAAATACCCTTTTTCATAGTTTCAAAGGACCCCTAAACATCTGGAAATTAAATACCTATTTGTACATTTTATAAACACCTAAGAATTTAATGTGAGGAACTCCCCCATGATCTTTAGGTAGGTGTATTTGAGTGAAGCTTCCAACATTTACAACCGGGGTGGGCAACCCTATGGCTCATGAGCCACAAATATGTCTCATTTTGAAGCCCCCTTAATGTACTTTCATCAGATATACTTGGATGCAGTTGACCTCATAAGTTCCTTTGCATCCTTTGGTTATCTTGAAAAGCAGACCTCCCCGTGGCCCTGAAGGTGCATACCACTGTCCTGGAAATTACAGAGCAGCCACACATCAGTAACCCAGAAATTTCAGTATTTTACAGTGGCTTTTATCACAAGAGCCATACTTTAAATGGCAAAAAAATCATTTCCATTCTCCTCCATTTCTCCAATGTGATTTACATAAACGAATCCTGCAAGAGCACTCTTACAGCCATAAGAGTGTTTTGCTTGCAGCCTTCAGGTGTCCAAAACATTGGTCTTCTCTTTGTAAGAGAGAGTGAACTTGAAAATTGTTCTTATATGTGGTACAAGCACAGCACGCACCTCTCTGGGATACAATAATGCCTGAATTTTCACTTGTACTGAATTGGGAGGGTGGTATTGGAAAAGGAGCCCACTGTGATGATATCCACTGAGAGCAGCAAGGAGACACTGCATCCTCTAGAATGTAGGCCTCACCATACCCCCCCCCCCCCCCTTCCTTCCACTCTAGCTTTGAAATTCAAATTGCATGCAATTTTCAGCTCATTTGAGCCAGAATATACTGTTGCTGAGCTTCAGTGGCTCTTAAATTCAAACTCACAGGAGAAAACAAGATATCATCTGTCGCAAAGGATGAGGTGGAAGAGCACTCCCCACTTTATTCCTGTCAGCCTTGGACTGAAAGGACTAATTCTGCCTTTCACATTAATCAGCCGTGGGTGAACTATGGTAATCAGCTAATCAATGAATGCCATGCTGATTTTATGCCGGCTATGCTTTTTTTTTCTTTTTTTAAATTCTCCCACTCAGTTTTGGTATTTATTGTTGAGGTTTATTTTGTATTGATATCTTCTACTATGTCTCTATTTCCCTCAGCTTCTGCTGGAAATCAGGATTTCTATTATATTTTATACTTTTCCTGCTATAGAACTACCACTTACAGTGGGGGAAATAAGTATTTGATCCCTTGCTGATTTTGTAAGTTTGCCCACTGACAAAGACATGAGCAGCCCATAATTGAAGGGTAGGTTATTGGTAACAGTGAGAGATAGCACATCACAAATTAAATCCGGAAAATCACATTGTGGAAAGTATATGAATTTATTTGCATTCTGCAGAGGGAAATAAGTATTTAATCCCTCTGGCAAACAAGACCTAATACTTGGTGGCAAAACCCTTGTTGGCAAGCACAGCGGTCAGACGTCTTCTGTAGTTGATGATGAGGTTTGCACACATGTCAGGAGGAATTTTGGTCCACTCCTCTTTGCAGATCATCTCTAAATCATTAAGAGTTCTGGGCTGTCGCTTGGCAACTCGCAGCTTCAGCTCCCTCCATAAGTTTTCAATGGGATTAAGGTCTGGTGACTGGCTAGGCCACTCCATGACCCTAATGTGCTTCTTCCTGAGCCACTCCTTTGTTGCCTTGGCTGTATGTTTTGGGTCATTGTCGTGCTGGAAGACCCAGCCACGACCCATTTTTAAGGCCCTGGCGGAGGGAAGGAGGTTGTCACTCAGAATTGTACGGTACATGGCCCCATCCATTCTCCCATTGATGCGGTGAAGTAGTCCTGTGCCCTTAGCAGAGAAACACCCCCAAAACATAACATTTCCACCTCCATGCTTGACAGTGGGGACGGTGTTCTTTGGGTCATAGGCAGCATTTCTCTTCCTCCAAACACGGCGAGTTGAGTTCATGCCAAAGAGCTCAATTTTTGTCTCATCTGACCACAGCACCTTCTCCCAATCACTCTCGGCATCATCCAGGTGTTCACTGGCAAACTTCAGACGGGCCGTCACATGTGCCTTCCGGAGCAGGGGGACCTTGCGGGCACTGCAGGATTGCAATCCGTTATGTCGTAATGTGTTACCAATGGTTTTCGTGGTGACAGTGGTCCCAGCTGCCTTGAGATCATTGACAAGTTCCCCCCTTGTAGTTGTAGGCTGATTTCTAACCTTCCTCATGATCAAGGATACCCCACGAGGTGAGATTTTGCGTGGAGCCCCAGATCTTTGTCGATTGACAGTCATTTTGTACTTCTTCCATTTTCTTACTATGGCACCAACAGTTGTCTCCTTCTCGCCCAGCGTCTTACTGATGGTTTTGTAGCCCATTCCAGCCTTGTGCAGGTGTATGATCTTGTCCCTGACATCCTTAGACAGCTCCTTGCTCTTGGCCATTTTGTAGAGGTTAGAGTCTGACTGATTCACTGAGTCTGTGGACAGGTGTCTTTCATACAGGTGACCATTGCCGACAGCTGTCTGTCATGCAGGTAACGAGTTGATTTGGAGCATCTACCTGGTCTGTAGGGGCCAGATCTCTTACTGGTTGGTGGGGGATCAAATACTTATTTCCCTCTGCAGAATGCAAATAAATTCATATACTTTCCACAATGTGATTTTCCGGATTTAATTTGTGATGTGCTATCTCTCACTGTTACCAATAACCTACCCTTCAATTATGGGCTGCTCATGTCTTTGTCAGTGGGCAAACTTACAAAATCAGCAAGGGATCAAATACTTATTTCCCCCACTGTATATCCTAAAAACTATAGGTACATATTTAGATGGATTGATTTTGTCATTTGGAACAGTGGAAGAGTTCTTCTCAGTAGCAAGGTCCCAGACCACCCCTACTTTCTCCACTGCAGAGTTTTGACATGCAGAATAAAGTAATGATTGGGAGGAGGGATTTCTCATGAGTTTTTAATGCATCTGTGACACAGGCTTCTGCACTACATCACCCAGCAAATGCAGCTTCCTTCCCAGGCTGCTTGTTGAGCCTCTCTTTCATGT
Source organism: Microcaecilia unicolor (assembly GCF_901765095.1). Classification (NCBI taxonomy): domain Eukaryota; kingdom Metazoa; phylum Chordata; class Amphibia; order Gymnophiona; family Siphonopidae; genus Microcaecilia; species Microcaecilia unicolor. Next base: position 28,671 of record NW_021963369.1, read on the forward strand.
CTGGATTCCAGCTACTCCTCCCACAAGGCTCCTGTGCTTGGTCAAAGGATTTTTGCTGGAAGCCGATGGAACACTTCTCAAATCCCTGATCAGTGGCATAGCTATGGGGGTCTACGGGAGCCTGGGGCCCCTGGTTTGGCTGATGGGGGTCCCCAACCCCCACCAGCTAAAGCGTTTGTCCTGCACTGGTCTCACATTACCTGGCACCCTGTCCTGTTTTCAGTTTAGTTCTGTCTACTCCCTTGCCCCTGATGCAGGCACTTGGTCGCAGAAACATGGCCCGTGTCGGATCTTTCCACTAAAGAACTTTTCATTGTCCTATTTCTGGAGGTCAGTGTGTGCTTTTGTTTTTGTGTTTACCTTGGGAAGAAATTCTATAAATGGCACATGAAAAAAATTGGTGCTAAGCAGTATTCTATTAAAGAGTGCCCAAAGATGAATAGTGCTTACAGCCAATTCTCGCATCTAAGGTTGACTGTAGGTATTTATGCCAGCTGAAACTGCTACTACTACTACTTATCACTTCTATAGCGCTACAAGGCATACGCAGCACTGCACACTATACATGAAAAGACAGTCCCTGCTCAAAGAGCTCACAATCTAAATAGGACAGGCAAACAGACAGAACAACTAAGAGGTAAGGGAATTAAAGAGGTGGGGATAAAAGGGTACAGGGCAAGTGAGTAGTGGTTAGGAGTCAAAAGCAGCGTTAAAATGGTGGGCTTTTAGCCTGGATTTGAAAACGGCCAAAGATGGGGCTAGACGTACAGGCTCGGGAAGTCTATTCCAGGTGTGAGGTGCAGCGAGATAAAAGGAACGGAGTCTGGAATTAGCAGTAGAGGAGAAGGGGACAGACAAGAGAGATTTATCCACAGAACAGAGTACCCGAGGGGGGGGGGGCGTAGGGAGAGACAAGAGTGGAGAGGTATTGGGGAGTGGTAGAGTGAATGCCTGGTATAAATGCCAGTGCTCGACTTACGGCATTTTGGCATATATATGGGGCTATTCTATAAAACTGCACACACATTTTCAGAACACCCCTTACCTGCTCATGCCCCTCCCCTGCCTACATTCCCTTTTGAGTTACGTGCTATGGGATTTAGGCACTCAGGTTTATAGATTAGCATGCAAGGAGATACGCATGCAAATCTGAATTAGTGCCAAGTAAGTGCAATTATTGATTATGAAGAACCATTAATTCATACTTAATAGTTCGTGAACTAATTTAGTTGCACACACATCTTGGAACCGTGCCTACGTTTCAGCACCGATATTTCAGCTCCATATATAGAATCCAGGGGTTCATGTTTGGGTTATTTGAATAGCTGTATAAGTATAAGAGACTAGGAGGCTTTAAAAGTAATTTTATAATTTGGGTGGAGCTGGTGAAGTTATAATGTTTGTGCATATTTTATAAGATAGGTGCATCCTGATGGAGCAGATGTTTTTACTGTTTGTATGTTTTTCCTATATGTTTTAGATTTTTGTATGATATAATATTTATTGCTTTTTATATGTAAATTTTGGTGAACAGAGAATATTGGGGCTAGCTGAGATTTGCTATCTGTACATGATGGTATACCTTGCAGTTTTAATTATTACTTGGTTTAGATACTGCAACCATTCCCTACATTTCTCGGTGGTAGAATTAAAACTGTGCATTATGTTGGAACTGAAGTCTATGAATCCTTTTCATGGATCATTTTGCTTTGTGACTGCGTGCCTGTATTGTCTTTTTAACTGTCCCTTTTTTTTTTGTTTCTGATAATAATAAGATTACTGTAAACTCCAGCCTAAGAGAGAGTGCTGGTTTTATGATACAGGTAGAGAAGCCTCTACTCCAGATACAGTACTTTCTACTGCTTGCGCTATACCATGCACTCGAGAAAAGTAACTGAGATCACTATTACTTGCAGGACCATTCAAACTAAATAAAACAAACCACGCTGGTGAGGAAGTGGGGACAAAGTGGTAAGTAGTGGTCAGTTGAAACCAAAAAAATGTTTGGGAGGAGGATCAATGGAGGGCCCAGGATTAGGAGAAGGTTCTGTTGGGGAAAGGGTGCGCATTACAGGATTTAAAAGGGGATTGTGGGGGCAAGAGCAGTTCTGGAAACTAACTACTGAGAGTCAATGTCCTTTTTATGAGACAAAGAAAATCTCCCACAACAAACGAAGGGAAATTATCACTGTAGCCAGTTCCATCTGGACCTCAGAGGGACAGCATACTGTAGGCCACTTTTCACAGTGCTATGTGCCAGTTGTTCGATGACTGCTCTCCTCCTAGAATCTGACTCCCCCCTCCTCTGTTCCTTCCCCCCCCCCTCGCCAAATGAGTCCATCTTGACTATAGATTTTTTTTTTATCTGTCATTGTAATACATCCATGTCAGCACAAACAGCAGCCTGGGCACTTCCTGCTATGCTTACCATTCCAAATTCCTTGTGACTTAGCAGGTTACCTTCTGTTCCTCTGTGCTTTCTATTTTCAGTGTCAATAGATCATTTTTAGTCATGGAGCATGGAAGAAAAGTGCTGTTGGTTTGGCTGGCGGCTGTGCTTGTCAGCAACTCCTTCTTGATAAATACAATTCAGGTATGAAAGCCATCCTTGGTCAGAGGTGGTGAATGTGTGTGTATGTGTTTTCCAGGGAGGGGGGGGGGGGGGAGGAAGTTAAGCTTTTACACCAAGGTTTGCATGGGGCTAGACATTAAGTAGTAGTTAGGAGCTGCCTATTCAGGAATTCCTCCCCAGACACTAATCCCACTATAAATTGTGTCCCAGTGAGACATATAATCCATGAACTAGTGTAATTCTCAATGGGTCTAGTAATCTTTATTTCAACTCTGTGCTGGGCAGTCCTCTCTGTCTTTCTGTTACCTGTTTGTGGAAATGAAAGCTGCCTTTGTGGCTGAGTCCTCAGCCTTTAATTTTTTTTTAACCTACACTGTTACCTAGAGATCCCCAGGGGAAATGCGATACCTCTGACATCTCCAGATCAGCCTCCTGCCTGAAGTGTAATCTTAGCCATTTTCACAACCCCAGCAGCACTAATGCTGCATTCACAGAGTTATTTACTGAACAAAAGAATGACTTTTCCAACTGTTTTGTTAAAGGGGAACTCATTCTTTTATGCCTTCCTCATATTGCCCTCTGGAAATACATAGAGGGCCAGATTTAGTAATTGGTGCTGAAACTTAGATACTGAAAAATTCAGCGTTTAAGCACTATTCTATAAAGGGTGCGTGCACGCCTTCTATAGAATAGCATTTAGTGTGGTTCCTTTGCCTTACTTTTGGATGCCGGACTTACGCCTGCTAAAACCTGGTGTGATTGCCGGTGCTCAAGTTAGGTTCGGCGAGGCAGTATTGTGTAAATCTGTGTGCAATTTTTCAGAACACTCTTGACATACCCATGGCCACACCCACTTTTCAGGTCTGCACCATGGGAGTTAGACACCATTCCTTATAGAATACCGTACATCCAGATGCATGTGCAAATTTTAATGAATGCCGATTAAGATCAATAATCGGTTGTGAGCACCTAATTATTGATTATTCAGAACTCATTATCCAATTTATTTGCACGTGCATCTTGGAAACACGGCCAAAGTTGGACGTGCAATTTTGGGCTTCATTTATGGAATCCAGGGGAAATTGTATGGCTCCTCATTTCTTCCTCTTCTTTTCCCTGGTAACGTTTCATTCTGTCTCAAGTAAAGTGATGTGGTAGCTGTGTTAGTCCACTTTTAAAGGTAATACATAGAAATAAAACAAAAACATAGAAAAGAAAATAAGATGATACCTTTTTATTGGACTAACTTAGTACATTTTTTGATTAGCTTTCGAAGGTAACTTTTCTTCTTCAGATCAGAAATAAGCAAATGTTCATAAATATCAGCATATATAAGTGAAACACAAAAGCATTTCAATGACAGTCTGATAGGAAGAGGGTGGGGTGGGTTAGGTGAGAAACAGGGGAAGTTGGGTGAATGAGAGACAGGGAGAGATGGATTGAAGATAAGAGGGTAACAAAGCAATAGAATTATCAGAATACCTATGACTCACCCATATTTCATCCAGTCGATGCCCCCCTTTTAGATGCATGCAATAGAAGTTATGTGCTAAATTTATAGAATAGGTGCTTAACGCACTTATGTGTGTAACTGCTAATTAATGGTAGCTAATACCAATCATTGGTACTTAGCACCAGTTAGACACCAATTGAAGACCAATTACCCAATTAAATTGTACATGTAAGTGATGGTTTTCCATTTATTGAATGAAAGAGCGACCAAAATGTTAAAGGGGATGGAACTCCTTTTATGAGGAAAGGCTAAAGAGGTTAGGGCTCTTCAACTTGGAAAAGAGACGACTGAGGTGGGCTATGATTGAAGTCTACAAAACCCTGAATAGTGTAGAAGGACTAGACATGAATCGATTTTTTTTTTACTCTTTCAGAAAGTACAAAGATCAGGGGACACTTGATGAAATTACATAGAAATACTTTTAAAACAAATAGGAGGAAATATTTTTTCACTCAACAAATAGTTAAGCTCTGGAACTCGTTGCCGGAGGATGTGGTAACAATGGTTAGCATATCTGGGTTTTAAAAAGGTTTGGACAAGATCCTGGAGGAAAAGTCCATAGCTTGCTATTGAGATAGATATGAGGGAAGCCACTGCTTGTCCTGGGATTGGTTTCATGGAATGTTGTTACTATTTGGATTTCTGCCAGGTACTTGTGACCTGGATTGGCCATTGTTGGAAAGAGGATACTGGGCTAGATGGACCATTAGTCTGATCCAGTATGGCTATTCTTATGTTCATAAAGCAGAACTTCCAAAATCTGTTCTGGAGAACCCATAGCCAGTCAGGTTTTTAAAATTATTATTCTTAAAATGTCATCCAGATAGCAAAAACAGAGAGGGTCCAAACGTACACAGAGCAAAGCAATACACAAAAAAAGCACAAAAGGGCCCCAGAACTGGAACAATGATGTAATCTTTAATGGACTGGACCTGACATGGGCTGTATTTCGGCGCACAACAGTGCCTGCCTCAGGGATCAGTGTCAATCTCCTAAGGTATATGAAAGGAAAATGAAGTTTTGTTTGGCGGTTCTTTTGAACTACGAGTTAAGTGGTTGAAAATACAGATGTAATCTGCTTGATAATTGGCAATTTTCACACAAGGACACTTCGTTTTCTATACACCAAAGGAGATTGACACTGACTCCTGAGGCAGGCGCTGTTGTGCACTGAAACACGGCCCGGGTCAGGTCCAGTCCATTAAAGATTACATCATTGTTCCAGTTCTGGGGCTCTTTTGTGCTTTTTTTTGTGTATTAATCACAAGAATCCTCCACCAGAGCCAGATAACTTTAACTCCCCTTCCTCCTTTCCCCCTTCAAACCCATCCCACCCTCTCACTCCCTGTTACAGCGTAACTAGTCAGGATTTTAGGGTATCTGCATTGCATATGAATGAGATAAGTTTGCATACAACAGAAACACAGTATATGAAAAGCTATCTCATGAATATTCATTGTGGATTTCCTAAAACCTGACTGAATGGGGTCTCCAAGACAGGTTTGGGCAGCTTTGGCATAAAAGGCTTAATTTCTCAAGTAAAATTTCCACAGAGAGGAATCCATTGAGTGAACAAGGCCTACAATATCAAATTTACAATTACCAACCAAAGTTAAGCTGGATTTGGTACTGTCCAGCTATAAACAAGTTTAGAATTCAAATTCTACCAACAACAAGGTGGAATGTTAGCTTCTGACTCTTTAATTTTTTAAATATTGTCATGGCAACAATAGTTTTAATTACAGAGAGCTGAAATGATAACTTGTGTATCAGATGTGACTCTCTTTTCCCTCTGGACAGAACTCTGATTAGACATTTGAGGAAAGCATTGTGTCTGAATTTTCCTTCCAGGCTGGATTTTATTAACTGCTTTAGTAGACAGCTGTCTTGCTTATGGCCTGAATGTAGGGAAAGTAAAAGCAACCAAAAGGGTTGCCGGATGGTATCCTGTCAATAGATGAGCTGAACTATTTGCCCTCAAAGGAGTGGGGTAGCTTATTCTTTATGGAAGAGATGTCCATCCGGGACTGCTTTTGCTTCTGGAGTTCTTCACGTGGGGAAGTTCAAGCTTTGAGCGATGTAGTATCTCAACAATGTTGAATATTGTGCTGGGAGACAGACTATAGAAGTAGAGCTGTTAAAGTAGCTGCAATTTTTCATAACCTCAGGCACATAATTAGTGTAAGGAATTGAAAGAGATAAGTGAGTATCGTTTTCTTGTTGTTTCTGTCTATTTCTGCTTTTAAACACCTTGATCCCATCAGTCTGTGGAAAGCAGGACTTCCAGCGGGGGTTACCTGATTGCATTCTGTATCTAGTCTTCTCGTCAGGATTCAAAGATATAGATTTAGGAGCTATTTGGGTTGACCTGGATTGTTGTACAAGGCAGTTCAGACTTGCATTATATTGGCTTTGCCTTCTGCTGTACTTACTTGATTTTTCAGCACCTCCAGTCATTATTAATACGTAGTAGTACATATTTGTTTATTGCTGGAATGTCAACTCTGAGCAGGTTCCATAGTGCTGAGGCTCTTTTATGTTTCTTCACTGGTTTCAAAACGGGAGGATGTAATTGAGATGATGTGGTGTAAAAAAAAAAGTCTAGAAAGTTATAGGATTCTACAAATAATACAGCAATTTTCCTCTAGTATCACATCATGCAGATCTTGTACCTTTTGACTGGGTATGACCTGGACCTGCAGGTAGGGGTGTGCTTTGTGAGCATGCATTAGGTTTAAAGTGCAAAAACGTTGCTTGTAGGAATGCACAGTATACCTATGAATTAATACTGATACAATCAATTTGCACGCATCAGAAAGCTTTGGTGCACCTACACTGCGCATCCAGAGAACAAATAGGTGAAAATGAAAAACTGCCTGAAAATCAGGAAAAATGTATTTAAAATGAGTATGAACTGAACATTCTTTGGCCTTGCACACCCTTGTCTTCAGGTCGTTTATTGAAGAGCTTTGCTTCTCCCTGAACATAGCGTAGCTGTGATATCAGAGTGCACTCGGATGTATTTGGACAGGTTGCTTCCTTTCTGATCCTTATAATTCGTCTACATTTTTGGAAGAATGACTAGCATTTCATAGTAAAACCCCATCATCACATGCTGTTTCCACTTGTGTATACAGGAAGCCCTGGTTTTTGTTTTAGGGCCTCTTAATGCAAGACTCTATCAGAAAGAAGATTCTTCTTTTTATTTCATAAGAAGATTTTACGTTAAGAATGTTGACACAAGCCTGTCAGACCCAACTCTGGTACATCTGTGTAGCTCTGTGCTTTGAGACTCTTGAAATGTCTGTTATGAGGACATCAGCAGGGGGCTAATGAAAAGCCTTTGTTGATTCTAACGAATTGCAAGCCACTGTAGCCAAAATAAATATAATCTGCTTTTGGATTAGTTGTCACAGATGATTTTACCTGCTAACAGTGATTAAAGAGCCCTCATGGACCTGAAGCATAGCTGCTCCCTGGTGATGCTCACTAAAATAGCAATAAACAGAAGTAAATAAAGACTTAGGGCATTAGTTATCTTTAATAAACAGTGACACTGCATATAACATTTGGGGGAATTTCAAAGTCCTGTACTGTGTATAGCAGTACAACTTTCTTTCTGATATGTACAGCACTGGTCCCAGCTGATAAATGAAGTTGGTTCCTGGCACAGTGTTTCATTATACTTTCAAATACTAAATGGCACAGCTCCAGACTATATGTTACCGTTAATAAACTTACCTCAAAGAAACACTAAATATGAGGCAAGAAATTATCTCAGATTACACCTCCCAAATTGCAAAAAAGTGATCTAAAAAACTGTCCACTCTGCAGACTTCACTTACCTAGGAACCAAATGGTGGAACTCCTTACCACCCCCAAAAAAGAAATATACAGGAATATACTAGATTTCCGCAAAGTCCTCAAATTGTTCCTATTTAAACAAACCCTCACAAAGAACAACCATATCTCAAACAATTAATTATTACCTGGTTATTACTCTATTTACAGTTAACTTTCTCTTTGCTTCATGCACAATTTCTTATTCATAATAGATTCTCTAAATGTTAAACATCCATAGCTATTCCAGTATGTTTATGATATTGTATTGTAAAATTGGATTCTTACAACAAATTACTTTCTTATGCGTTATTCTTTGTTATGTATCCAATACTGTTTATTGTAAGCCACATTGAACTCAAGCTTGTTTGGGATAATGTGGGATATAAATGTCACAAATAAATAAAATTAGTTAAGAGTGCTATTATTAGAGGCATTTGTGCTGGTAAAACACTGTTTCACATGCAAAAATAGGCTCCTATAAAAATGCCCTCCTGATAGTGCTTAAATGTATGTGTGATTCAGATTGTAAGTTTACCCTGACTGTGCAGAGATGTTCTAGGGATGAGACTGGGGGGATAGCAGTTACATTCATAATTTATAGAATAACCCTGGATTCTATAAAGGATGCCCAAAATTGGGTGCAGATCCCAGATTGGCACCCAAAATAATTGCCCCCTTTTACTAAGGTGCGCTCACATTTTTAGCGTGTGCTAAATGTTAGAGACGCCCATAGGAATGCATTGGGGGCCCCAAACGTTTAGCGCGCCCATAATTTTAGCGCTCGCTAAAAACGTGAGCGTGCCTTAGTAAAAAGGGGCCTCAATTAATGGATTTGAAAAGCATTTAATTGGCACTAATTATGTTTTGGGTGCCGATCTGGCTGCATGCTGTTCTGTAACAATGGGTTCCTAAATTGGATCACAGGCAACTCAAAAGGGGTCGAGGCCATGGGAGGGGCATGGATGGGTGCAGTGTTACAGAATAGCGGGGATCTACACCCAACTTGTGTGCCAGAATTTACACCAGATTTCAGCTAGTGAGAGTCCTTATGCATAAAGCTGAGCGCGGAAGTTGGTTCTCATTGCTACTGTATAAAAAGCGCTCATCCTGGAGTGCCTTTTATAGAACAGCTTTGAGCTCCAAATTTTATTGGCGCCATTTATACAATTTCCCCTTTGAGTGTAAAAGAGAGCAGGTATAACGGTATGCATATAAATTCACTGGGCAAATTTTCAAAACAGTCCAGAAAAAAGCACAAAGGGCTCTCAAGAATGGAACAAGTGTGCTTTATTAATGTCAGACTTGTGAGTTCTTGTACCAAGTAGAGCACTGCTGAGCCTGGTAGTCGGACCAGATTCTGCTTGGCAGCTAGAAAACCCTGGTTTCACCTGCGCTGATCACCGTTCCCCAGAGGTTGAGCCCCTAGGTTCGGGCGGCCTGCAGGACTTACGGGGGACGGAGCTGGAAGCGGGGTGATGAATGTATCAGCCAGGCAGGCAGCAGGTCAAGAGAGTAATCCATGTACAAGCGGCAGTCAGTAGGCAGGCAGCAGGCAAGAGAGTAATCCAGGTACAGGCGAAAGTCAGCAGGCAGGCGGCAGGCAGGCAAGAGAGTAATCCAGATGCAGGCAAAAGTCAGTAGGCAGGTGGCAGGCAAGAGAGTAATCCAGATGCAGGCGAAAGTCAGTAGGCAGGCGGCAGGCAGAAGGGTAATCCAGGTACAGGCAAAGTCAGCAACGAGGGACCAGTAGATAAGAAGCAGACTACAGAGTTAGAAACATCTACCAAAGTAGAAGCCGAAGCATGGAGTCCAGGGAGAGCTCAGCTGATAAAGTGCTGGCGTCTGACATCAGCAGGGAGAAGGGGCACAACCATAGGACAAGAGCAGGGGAAGGAGGAACCGGAAGACCAATAGGAGAGAAGCAAGGGAAGCCAGACAGAGGAAGAGCAGACCCAGGTGGGTAGAAGCAAAGCAATCAAGGAGCCTGGAAGCCAGGCAGAGAGAGAGAGAGACCAGAAACAGGTGCATGGAAGCAAAGCAATTAAAGAGCCTGCAACCACCGCTCTCTGAACAAACCCAGAGAGAGGACTACACACACATGGCTCAGGCAGTACCAGTCAAGTGTGCGTGTCGACGGGAGCCCGCGCAGCCCGAGGACGCCGCTTGCCCCACACGGGCCATGTTTGAGCATAATTAATGAAACCAAAATTGTATTATTTCATCAGTTGTGCCACATGAATTAGCAAAGTAAAATGAGTGACAGAGAAAGATGTCGAGGTGTCTTGCTCTATTCCAGTCACTCTTTTCACTTTTTTCATCCACATTTTGAGCAACAACTCATACACCTAGTATTGCTTGAACTGACCCTTGAGGCAGGCGTTAGTTACGCTGGAACACGGCTCGTGTATGGTCATTAATAAAGCACACTTGTTCCTTTCTTGAGAGCTCTTTGTGCTTTTTCTGGACTGCTAGTGCTGTGTACTTTGACTTCTCTACTGTATGCTACAAATTTTCAAAACAGAAATGTGTACATAATTTTCTTTTGAAATTTTGGCAGTACCTGCACAGGCAACAGTATGCATGTACTAGTTAAGCATGCACGTGGTTTATCACCTAAATAGTAAAGAACTATTTTTTCCTCCCAGTTTTGATGAGGTAGAGCATATCTTTTGTAGACTTTCAGATTGATAGTTTGGGCTGCTGAACAGAGGGAACAAAGTTAAAATTTCTGCATCTGGAAATATCGCATGAGGAAGGAAGTGATTATTAAGGGAAGGGATTTAGCTCATATATTTTTACAGTAGTAGCTTGAGATAAGTTGCATTAGGTAGAGGGGGTATTTTCTTGTCTTCCGAGAGTTTACAATCTAAATTGGTACTTGAGGCAATAGAGGATTAAGTGACTTTCCCAAGATCACAAGGAGAATCAGGGGGATTTGAACACTGGTCTCCTTGATTCTCAGCATCCTACACTAACCATTATGCTTCTCTATGCATACATAGGTGAATATATAGCTTCTACTTGCAATTTTGCACATTATGTAAACAGCCAAAGAGTTTCTTTTTTACTTTTTACTTTATGGAGATAGTAACAAGATCATCCATCCTCACCTAACATCATGCACCTTTCTTTTGATATTCCTATGGATGTGCTGTCAATTCCCTTGTAGCAGTAGTGTTGATGAATGTGAGATGTAGTTGTTTCTGATATGGCACTTACCTGGTTAAAGGCAATATGATTTCTACAGAGCTGAGCTGAAAGGAGACAGGGACCAAGCCACCAAGTTCAACTACCATTGTAATTCTATATTGGAATAAAGTTTATATTCTGTACAGGACAAAATCAGTACCCCCAAAATGACCTAATGCATTTCTCTGGGATAAGCTATCCCAGCTTCTGCATCATAGAAACATCTGGTCTAATAATAAAAGGCAGTTATGCATTGGTCACGAGGTGTATTAACATATAATTCTCTTATGTATAGATTTGTAGAAAATATACAGATAGTATATGGCTGTTTAAAACCCTAGGGGGCTCATTTTCAAAAGAGAAAAACGTCCAAAAAGAGTCACAAAGCACCATTTGGATAGATTTATTTATTTATTTGCTGCATATTAATGTACAAGAATAACAAGTAGGTAGGGTAAATAAAATGATAATACATAACATACAAGTGAGAGTAGGAAAAAATGTAATGTTCAATAATGATAGTATGATAAAATAATCAAATCAGAAGGGATCAATATTGGTTGGTTCTTCTCAAAACGTCCAAATAGATATTTTTGAAACTTATTTTGCAGATGTTTATTTATGCATTTCATCTGCAATGCATCCAAATCACAAAGGAGCTTGTCAAGGGTGTTTGGATGGCAGGATTAGGGCGGGCTTATGGTGTGCCTAACACTTGGATGTTGTATTTATTTAATTTATTTATTTATGCTTGTATCCCACAATTATCCAAAAATGAGTTTTGGTTCAATATGGCTTACATTTAACAGTTTTTAGAGATTACATTGTTGTATGATGTTGTGTTTTACAGTGGTTGTAAAGTAACTATTAGTGCATATGGAATAGTTAGTGGGTTTTACAGCTTTAATGCAACAAAACAAAAACGTCAAGGGTGAAAATTTCAACATTTTGGTCTAGACCTGTTTTTATAACAAATAAGGCACAAAAATGTGCCCTAAATTACCAGATGACCACTAGAGAGAATCAACCATGAGCCCCCTTATTCCCCCAGTGGTCACTGACCCCTCCCACCCCAAAATATGAATAAAAATAGTACTCACTAACCTCTATGACAGCCTCAGATGTTATAGCCAGGTCCATTAGAGCAGCAAGCAGGTCCCTGAAGTAGTGTAGTGTTGGATGCAGTGCACTGTAGACAGGTAGACCCAGGCCGATATCGTCCCCTACCTGTTACATGTGGTAGAAACAGTGAGCCCTCCAGAACTCACCAGAAATCCACTATACCCACATATAGGTGCCCCCTTCACTCATAATGGCTATTGCAGTGATGTACAGTTGGGGGTAGTGGGTTTTGGGTGTGTTTTGCAGGGCTCAGCCGACAAGATAAGGGAACAAAGGTGAGATGTGCATCCCAGTTGCTTGATTTTCTACGTTTTTCGCTTGAACATTTTTATTTTGAAAATGGCCTGAAAAAAAATAAATGCATAGAGCACAAAACCTTGTTCCAAACGATATTAAAAAAAGAACACTTTTACAGTTTTGAAAACGGCCATATTTTCTATTCGGAATTTGGATGTTTAGCGCAAAATGTCCAAAGTCCGACTTAGACGTCGTATTGAAAATGCCCCTCTGAATGATGTAATAGTATACATACTATACAAAAAGCAGCAGAGAATAATGCACTCAATTTAAATCACAATAATATATATTAAAAAATACAGAAGAAAGGTAAAGTCATTGATGTAATTGTGAAGAAACATTATTGTGATTTAAAATGAGGTCATTATTCTCCACTGCTTTTTGTTTTGTTTCACTAATTTCTTCTGAGGAGGTTTTGTTCCTTTTGATTCTAATAGTATTCATATTCATGTTTATATTTCTTACACTCTTTCATGTTCATCCTTTTAGTAGGAATCAATGTGCCACCTCCAAGTTTACTTCATTGATTGTATTCATACTTGTTTATACTGTTAAAATTGTAAGTTTTATGTCAGGCTGTACCTATTTTATACTGACTTGGGTGAATCTCTTCAAAAAGGAAGTCAATGAAACCCAATAAATAAATAAATATGATTGTGCACTGGGTTTCAGGCACTATACAGATAGTGGCACTGAATATACGGATTGTTTTATTTATTACTTATTTATTAGGATTTATTTACCACCTTTTTGAAGGAGTTCACTCAAGATGGTGTACAGCAAGAATAAGTCAAACTTAAGCAATAGACAAATACAGCAGTAAAAAATTAAAATAACTGTACAAAGTATGGCATAGTATGCTATATTACAGTGTTAACACAATACACAATAAATCATTTTAATAGACATCATAGAGTATAAACAAAGATAAAATATATAGATAAGATAGCATAAAGTAAGAAAATAAGAGGACTAATTAAAGAAAGTTTCCTTAGCATCCCTCCGGACCAGCCCAGGAAATGACTGATATGTTGTGCTCACCTAACAGCAGGTGGAGACTGAGAATTCAGACTCTTGTGAGAGCCAATAAGAGCCCTGCCCTGCTTGAGGCAGAACCAGTATTCTCAGTCTCTAGTAGGTGATAGGTGGTGAGCCCTTCAGTCTCAGTTTCTTTCTGTCCTTTTCTTCTTAAAAAAAAAATTAATATTCTTTTGATAGCAGGTTTCCTTCTTCATCTGTGCGCCGGCGTCCTTGTGTTCTAACGGAGGCTGAGACCCGCGGCAGTTTTCTGTTAGCCTTGGGGGTGCCACACTCCGGTAGCTGAGTCCCTCCCCCCCCTACCACACCTCTCGCCTGTTATTGCAAGCAGGTCACTAGAGATCTGACTCCAAGGAACTGGTGCAGCCTCAACCCCTTCAAGGAAAGGGTGTCTGGAGTGCTTGGAAGAGACAGCTGCTCTACGCTCAACTTTACTTTCATATAAAAAAAAAAATAAAAAACAAAACGAACGAGCAAAGCAGTTTTCACTTCCTGGTTTCCTTCTGCACTGGGATTGTTTGGTCTCTGTGCAGCTGGTGGCTGGCTCCCCTTACTGTAGCGTGAGTTTTTATAGGCACACAGCCATGGCGGAAAGATTTCATGTGTCAGGGACATGGTCTAACAACAGTGGGGGCGTGCTAGATTTCTGCTGCTGTGGGGAACCTGACCATTTCTTTTCCGTGGGAGCCAATGGCCACTTCTGTAGCATCTGCTTTAGTGCTGCCAGTTTTGGGGTCAGACACGGTTTCTCATTTGTTGGTGTTTCCCGTTTTTGGCAGGCTCCACCATTTTGGATCTTGTCTGAGCGGCCTTCGAGTTCCCCGCTTCAGCAGTCTCTGTTTTCTGCACTGCAAGTATATGAGCAGGAGTGATAGCCCAGAGGGGGATTTCCTCCAGCATAGTGTTTCCTCCAGCATGGGTGTTGGACATATCTAATGCATTTCTACTACTACTACTACTACTACTATTTAGCATTTCTATGGCGCTATAAGGCGTACGCAGCGCTGCACAAACATAGAAGAAAGACAGTCCCTGCTCAAAGAGCTTACAATCTAATAGACAAAAAAAATAAATAAAGTAAGCAAATCAAATCAATTAATGTGAACTGGAAGGAAGAGAGGAGGGTAGGTGGAGGCGAGTGGTTATGAGTCAAAAGCAATGTTAGAGGTGGGCTTTCAGTCTAGATTTAAAGGTGGCCAAGGATGGGGCAAGACGTAGGGGCTCAGGAAGTTTATTCCAGGCGTAGGGTGCAGCGAGACAGAAGGCGCGAAGTCTGGAGTTGGCAGTAGTGGAGAAGGGAACAGATAAGAAGGATTTATCCATGGAGCGGAGTGCACGGGAAGGGGTGTAGGGAAGGACGAGTGTGGAGAGATACTGGGGAGCAGCAGAGTGAGTACATTTATAGGTTAGTAGAAGAAGTTTGAACAGGATGCGAAAATGGATAGGGAGCCAGTGAAGGGTCTTGAGGAGAGGGGTAGTATGAGTAAAGCGACCCTGGCAGAAGACGAGACGGGCAGCAGAGTTTTGAACCGACTGGAGAGGGGAGAGGTGACTAAGTGGGAGGCCAGCAAGAAGCAGATTGCAGTAGTCTAAACGAGAGGTGACAAGGGTGTGGATGAGGGTTTTGGTAGAGTGCTCGGAAAGAAAGGGGCGGATTTTACGGATGTTGTAAAGAAAGAAACGACAGGTCTTGGCAATCTGCTGGATATGAGCAGAGAAGGAGAGAGAAGAGTCAAAGATGACCCCAAGGTTTCGAGCTGAGGAGACAGGGAGAATGAGAGAGCCATCAACAGAAATAGAAAACGGGGGGAGCGGGGAGAAGCTCGGTTTTGGTCATATTTAATTTCAGGTGGCATTGAGACATCCAGACAGCAATGTCAGACAAGCACGCTGAAACTTTGGTTTGGATGCAAGGTGAGATATCAGGGGTAGAAAGGTAGATTTGGGAGTCATCAGCATAGAGATGGTAGGAAAAGCCATGGGATGAGATTAACAAACCAAGGGAAGAAGTGTAGATAGAAAAGAGGAGGGGACCAAGAACAGAACCCTAAGGTATGCCGACAGGCAGAGGGATAGAAGTAGAAGAGGATCCACCAGAGTGAACACTAAAGGTGCGGAGGGAGAGGTAGGAAGAGAACCAGGAAAGGACAGAGCCCTGGAATCCAAGTGAGGACATTTTGAAATAGTTTTCTCCTTCCTCGGAGCACTCTTTTGGTACCTCTGAGAGGATTTATTTTACTGTCAAGCAACCTAGGGTTTCCTGGGATCTGGCAGAACAGGAATGCTGTTTTTGTTTGCAGACCCTGGTTTAAAAAAAAAAAAAAAAGATGGGGAGGGTACTGTAGGTGGTTGCCTGCTTGAGGATGAGCTGCCCCCTGGTGAGGATTCCTCAGTAGTAAGTGTGTTTTACTATGAGGAGTTGTATTTTCTCAAGTTTTCTTCTCTTTGAATTTTGAAGGGAAACTGGTGGCCAATGAGAGAGGTGAACTAATCCCCCAGTGAATGAAATTTAGAAGTTAGGATGTTTTTTTATTCTTGGGGGGAGGGGTTCCTGCTGCTCTGTTTTTAAGCTCTCTTGTTCCATGATCTGACTCTTTCTATTACTGGATACAGTTTGGACATTTCTCAGGCTGCTGGTTCTTGCTGCTGTAATCTCAGCTGGTGCTGAGATGTCTACGGTACCGTTGGATGGATGTTTAGGTCTTAGAGATCCTCAAGATCACTGTATGAAGATTCTTTACAAAAACAAACAAACTGTCTGTAGTTCTTTGGTTGCCAGAGCATGTTTTCGGTGCTCTGAGAAGGTTTTTTTTTTTTTTTGTATAGCGCTACTGATGTTTTAGCTTTGTTAGAGAGGGAACTCGCTAAGTTTAACAAGGGTTCTGCTTTCTGGGCAGGCACTCTGTAAGATTTGCTGCGGACTCCTTCAAAGTCCGTATACCATCCCCTATGGATTCACAGATGGTTGGCAGCCATGGCCTCTTAATCCTAGTTTAGTAATTTTCCCTTTCAGGACTTCTGATAGAAGCCGTGACTGTGGTATTCAGCGTTTTAGAACAGACTTCCTGTTTCTTCCAGCGGTTCCAGTCTTTTTGTGAAGCCAGACACAGAGGCGGAGCTGTTGGCCCTTCTCTTAGTCCAAAGATCGCCCTTTCCAATGATGGTGTAGGGGCCTAACCTCTGATTCCTTGGGGTTCCTGATTTTCACAGTTTTGTCACAGGTGGGTCCTCGAGGTTATTCGAGACATGTACGCCTTTGAGTTTGTACAGGCTTTTTACCGGACATGTTCCTAGAGTCTCCTTAGAAAGAGCAGTCAGGGATTCTCGATCAGGCTTCTCAATTTGCGGGCAATCTGTCTAATGCCTCTCTCGGACATCAGAACAGGCTGCTATTCCATTTACTTTGTCGTGCCAAAAAATCAAAAAGGTAAATCGAGACCTCCAAGTCTCCAATTTTTTGCATGGATCATCCTCGCTTTGTTTTTGTAGTGGTTCTCTCTGGACACTTCTTAACAGCTCTGGACTTGATGGAGGCCTTTTTTCCCGTTCCCGATCCATTCCATGCACCAGAGGTTTCTTCACTACACAGTTTTGGGCAGGCATGCTCAATTTCATGCGCTGCATTTAGGGCTACCAACAGTTCCTCGTCCTTTCACTAAGGGTATGGTGGTAGTGGTTGTGGCTCTACGAAAGGGAGGAATCTTAGTCCATCTGTATCTAGTCGACTGGTTGCTCAAGGCAATATTGTATTAGGAAAGTTTTCAAGTCATAGCCCCAAGTAGTCCAGTTTCTGGAATCCCTTGGTTGGGCATTAATTCCTTTCAATAGCTGCTTGCATTTGCCACTGATTCTCAACTATCTAGGGATATTTTTATATTTCTTTCACAAGCAAGGATTCATAAGCTGCAAGGCCAGATTTGTGTTCTCCTTCAGTATTCGGTTTCATGTGCGAGTGACTATCTTCAGGTCCTGGGATCCATGCTGATGTCCATAGAGGTGGTTCTTTGGGCCAGGGTACATATGAAGTCTCTTTAGAGGTCTCTATTGTTCTGGTGGTCTTGTTGGCCTCTTTGATGGTTAGGTTACCACTCAGAGTCCTGGAGTACAGAAGTCTCTGCTGGTGGCTCCAGCTGTCCAATATATCCGAGGGAGTTCCCTTAGATCCTCCCCAGTGGAACCGATCAGTACCGGGCTCAGGAGCTGTCTTGGTGTGGGACAACTTGCACAGCTTCCAGGGGGAAGCGTGTTGATCAATAACTCTGTTAGACACTTGAGCAGTTTGCTTCCTTCTGGCAGCGTTTTTTTTAACCTAATCGAAGGCAGGCCAGTGAAAGACCTGGCAGACAATGCAACAGCGGTGGCCTCTATCAATCGTCAATAAGGAACGAGGAGTCCTCAGTTGGAACAGGAGATGGCTCTTCTTGCCCTTTGGGCAGAGTTTCCCCTCTTGTAGCTTTCTGTGTCTCCTGTGGGGGGGGGACATTGAATGTTCAAGTGGACTCCTTAGTCGGCACACATTTCACCTGAGTGAATGTATACTCAGTTCGACAGCTTTCTACAGCATTGTAAGTTGCTGGGGAGTACCGATCAGGGCTCTTAAGGCAACTAGTTCCTATTCCAAGGCAGGTTGATTCCTTCGTTGCGGAAAAAGGTCACAATGCAGAGGGCATCGATGCCCTCCTACAGCCTTGGCTGTCATGACTTCTTTCTTTTTCTCCTCCATGGCCTCTCCTGGGTCGTCTAATACAGGGAATCGTAGCTCTCAGGAGCCTGGTAGTCTTGTTAGCTCTGGACTCACCGCACATACCATGGTGTGCCAATCCAATGCGTCTCGTAGTAGACTGAGCTAGGAAATTTCCGGGATCGCCCAGACTTCTGATTCAAGGTCCTCTAGCTCTCCCAATTCAGCTCGTTTTGGTCTTGCCACTTGGCTCTTAAAACCAAGGTTACTTGGCAGAAGTGTTTGTCGCTATGCTTCATCCTTGGCGACATTCTGCTTCTCTGGTTCTTATTGGGACTGGGAGAATTTTTTGAGGCCTGGTGTGCGGATCATGGTGTAACTTCCTTGCGAGCTTTAATGGCACAGGTCCTGGATTTTTTGCAGGATGGTTTGCAAAAGTTTAGTTCTTGCTCCTCTTAAGATGCAGTTTGCAGTTTTGACATTTTCCAGGCCGGATAAAAAAAAAATCCTTAGCTAGTCATCTGGACATTGTTCGTTTCTCTTTGTGGAGTAGTCTTCTTCGTCTTTGGCGCCAATCTGCGCTTCCCACATGGAATCTCAATTTAGTTCTTTTGGCCATTACTTCACTGCCCTTTGAACCTTCTATTTGCCGGTTCCTTTGAAGCTCTGCCTTTCAAAGCTGTCAGAGTTGCAGGCTGTGTCGGGCAGGACTCCCTTCCTGGAGTTTTCTAAAAAAAATAATTCTTCGTCCAGTTCCTTCCTTCTTTCTTTCCTTAGTAAGGTTTTATTGGTGTTTCTTTTGAACTAATTGGTCGTTTTACCGTTGTTGTGTTCGTCTTCTGGCTCGGTCGAGCAGAGTCATTTGCGAAGGCTGGACATCAGGAGATTTCTCAATCAGTATTTGCAGCAAATGGAAGAGTTTCACCACTCAGATTGTGTTTTTGTGCTTCTAGGTGGTTTCCACAAAGGACTGGCAGCATCTAACATTGCCATTGCACACTAAGTACATAAGTACATAAGTAATGCCATACTGGGAAAAGACCAAGGGTCCATCGAGCCCAGCATCCTGTCCACGACAGCGGCCAATCCAGGCCAAGGGCACCTGGCAAGCTTCCCAAACGTACAAACATTCTATACATGTTATTCCTGGAATTTTGGAGTTTTCCAAGTCCGTTTAGTAGCGGTTTATGGACTTGTCCTTTAGGAAACCGTCCAACCCCTTTTTAAACTCTGCTAAGCAAACCGCCTTCACCACTTTCTCCGGCAACGAATTCCAGAGTTTAATTACAGGTTGGGTGAAGAAAAATTTTCTCCGATTTGTTTTAAATTTACTACACTGTAGTTTCATCGCATGCCCCCTAGTCCTAGTATTTTTGGAAAGCGTGAACAGACGCTTCACATCCACCTGTTCCACTCCACTCATTATTTTATATACCTCTATCATGTCTCCCCTCAGCCGTCTCTTCTCCAAGCTGTATAGCCCTAGCCTCCTTAGTCTTTCTTCATAGGGAAGTCGTCCCATCCCCGCTATCATTTTAGTCGCCCTTCGCTGCACCTTTTCCAATTCTACTATATCTTTCTTGAGATGCGGCGACCAGAATTGAACACAATACTCAAGGTGCGGTCGCACCATGGAGCGATACAACGGCATTATAACATCCTCACACCTGTTTTCCATACCTTTCCTGATAATACCCAACATTCTATTCGCTTTCTTAGCCGCAGCAGCACACTGAGCAGAAGGTTTCAGTGTGTTATCGACGACGACACCCAGATCCCTTTCTTGGTCTGTAACTCCTAACGTGGAACCTTGCATGATGTAGCTATAATTCGGGTTCTTTTTTCCCACATGCATCAGCTTGCACTTGCTCACATTAAACATCATCTGCCATTTAGCCGCCCAGTCTCGTAAGGTCCTCTTGTAATTTTTCACAATCCTGTCGCGATTTAACGACTTTGAATAACTTTGTGTCATCAGCAAATTTAATTACCTCGCTAGTTACTCCCATCTCTAAATCATTTATAAATATATTAAAAAGCAGCGGTCCTAGCACGGACCCCTGAGGAACCCCACTAACTACCCTTCTCCATTGTGAATACTGCCCATTTAACCCCACTCTCTGTTTCCTATCCTTCAACCAGTTTTTAATCCACAATAGGACATTTCCTCCTATCCCATGACCCTCCAATTTCCTCTGTAGCCTTTCATGAGGTACCTTGTCAAACGCCTTTTGAAAATCCAGATACACAATATCAACCGACTCCCCTTTGTCCACATGTTTGTTCACTCCTTCAAAGAATTGAAGTAAATTGGTCAGGCAAGATTTCCCCACACAAAAGCCATGCTGACTTGGTCTCAGTAATCCATGTCCTCGGATGTGCTCTGTAATTTTGTTTTTGATAATAGCCTCTACCATTTTCCCCGGCACCGACGTCAGACTCACCGGTCTATAATTTCCCGGATCTCCCCTGGAGCCTTTTTTAAAAATGGGCGTTACATTGGCCACCCTCCAATCTTCCGGTACCACGCTCGATTTTAAGGATAAGTTGCATATCACTAGCAGTAGCTCCGCAAGCTCATTTTCAGTTCTATCAGTACTCTAGGATGAATACCATCTGGTCCAGGAGATTTGCTACTCTTCAGTTTGCTGAACTGCCCATTTACGTCCTCCAGGTTTACCGTGAAGTCAGTAAGTTTCTCCGACTCGTCCGCTTGAAA
Source organism: Microcaecilia unicolor (assembly GCF_901765095.1). Classification (NCBI taxonomy): domain Eukaryota; kingdom Metazoa; phylum Chordata; class Amphibia; order Gymnophiona; family Siphonopidae; genus Microcaecilia; species Microcaecilia unicolor. Next base: position 49,645 of record NW_021963369.1, read on the forward strand.
TACCATTTCCGACACCGGTATCCCACCCAAATCTTCCTCGGTGAAGACCGAAGCAAAGAATTCATTCAGTCTCTCCACTACGTCTTTGTCTTCCTTGATCGCCCCTTTTACCCCTCGGTCATCCAGCGGCCCAACCGATTCTTTTGCCGGCTTCCTGCTTTTAATATACCGAAAAAAAATTTTACTATGTTTTTTTGCCTCTAATGCTATCTTTTTTTCATACTCCCTCTTGGCCTTCTTAATCTGCGCCTTGCATTTGCTTTGACACTCCTTATGCTGTTTCTTGTTATTTTCAGACGGTTCCTTCTTCCATTTTCTGAAGGCGTTTCTTTTAGCCCTAATAGCTGGATTCAGAAATTGCTTCATTTTATAGGAAATAACATTCCAGAAGCAGTGAAGGCACATTCCACAAAAGATTAAGCTTCATTGTAGGCTGAGAGTTTTTTGGCTTCTCCATCAGCATTCTGGACAGTGGCAGCATGGCTTAGTTGCATTCCTTGTCTGGATGCTACAGGTTTGATGTGCAGACTTGTCAGGATGTTCTTTTTTGGTGAACGAGTGCTTACAGTGGGGCTACTAGGGTTCCTCCCTTAAATGCACTGCTCTGTTACTTCCCATCAGTCACTTCCTGGGCCAGTCCAGAGAGACACTAAGGAAGGAGAAATTAGATCTTACCGCTAATTTGCTTTCCTTTAGTCCCTCTGGACTGGCCCAGAGCCTTCCCTCTGCTTAGTTTCTGTTTCTATGCAATGTTTCTTCGTTTAATTTCTGGTTGGTTCTCTTTCCTGAAGAACTGCTTGATTCATCCCTATTTTTCATCTTTTTCAGTTAAAAAAACAGAAAAACAAAAACAAAGAGCTTTTGAAATACATGAGCTTTTATATCCCTACTCCAGTAATGAGGACTACATGTCATAAGTGGCTGTTTAAGTTTGCCAGTTGCACAGATATTCCTATTTTTTGGCCACTTTCTCCTTCTTTAAGACAATACTGGTTCTACCTCAAGCGGGGCAGGGCTCTTATTGGCTCTCATGAGAGTCAGAATTCTCAGTCTCCACCTGCTGGTAAGCAAGCACAACCCATCAGTCTTTTCCTGGGCTGGTCTGGAGGGACTAAAGGAAAACAAATTAGCAGATAAGCTCTAATTTCTCCTGAGTGTTCATACTGGCATTTGAACTGATGACTCCACCTGCTAAATATTTGGACCAATGATAAGGATATGTTACAGAACTAAAAGTGCAGGGTTTATAGTGTGATTCTGTCTGGTCCTTACAGAATCCATACTTCGCTCCTATATAGAAAAATTTATTGAATGATGCTATCAAATAATTAAAATGGTAGTTCCACTTGGTGGTTGAAGCTAGATGGGAGATTTCTTTATGCCTAGATGGCATAGAAATCCCTCAGCCTGTTTTTCTCATCTTTCTGGCTAATTAAGGGGGTCTTTTACTAAAGTGCGCTAGTGTTTTTAGGTCACGCTAAAAATCAGCTGGCACTAAATGCTGAGACATCCATTATATTCCTTTGGGCATCTCAGCATTTAGCACTAGCTGATTTTTAGTGTGAGATAAAATTGCTAGTGCATCTTAGTAAAAGACCCCCTTAAAGACGGGAGAGAGGGTTTAATGTGGTGAAGGTGTGTGGGGAGGTCCATATTGATTTCTACACCAGAGGCCCATTCAGTCCTTGTTATACTGTTGGAATCAGGTCCTTGTTTCAGTCTCTAATGAAACAGTTGTGCCACATGAGTTAACAAAATATGACTAAAGCAAAAATTAACACTAAGAATGATTTTGTTTTTCAGCTCATAGCTACATGTTAATGATTCTGCCTTGTCCATTGCTATGAACATAGATGGTGATTTATAAATAATAAATATAATAATTGCAGGCGAGAGTGGCTTATTGAATACTATTAAGTAGCAATTAATTAGTAGTAATTCCAGCAGATGCAGGTTCTAATGGGAATAGCTGGCAACAAATACTGTTAAAAGCACAGTATTTGACGTGCTCACCTTTGAGCATTAAGTTATGTGCAGGAGAGATGGCCTAATCAAGGCAAGATTAATGTTGAATCAAGAGAACTGTAACACCCTTAACTTCCATAGAGTCAGTTGTCTATCGACCATCAAAGTAAAAAAAAGTAAGGAAGCCCTATTATGTGTTTCATGTGAAATTAATTATGCACAAAAGAGACTTGTACATTTTTTTTGTTATGAAAGAGATTTTTGCATATCTTTACTTTTTGTAAGTTATAGAAAAGTCTTTGGAACTGTTTCTTAAATAAAACATACAGTCCACCTCCACCCACCCAGAAACAGACTTATTTTGGAATAAAAGTAGCTGCAAGATTGAAATATAGACCAAAAATTTCTATGTGAGAAAATGGGAATAACTTTGACTATGACATGCCAACCATGAACATTGAAACCAAGAGGACTGATGAGATTAAAAATTGGACAAGTGAACATTTTTTTGTACTGTAATCAAACATAATTTCTTTGATGTTATATGATGCCAGCATACTAACGTATGCCCAGAACCTTTACTGACACACTTTAAAACTTGATATTGATTGGCCAGTTCTAATGAAAAGTCTTGGTTTAGGATTGGTCAGTAGTTTCCAAATCCTGGCTCATATACACATACCATAGTAATACCGGCAGTTCTGTTCAAGGGTATTGGGTGTATGGGCAGCATCTGCTCCGTTCTCGCTTCCCTTCCACTCCTCACCATCCAAGTGTATTTCTCCTGTTTCTTTCCTTATCCTACCCTCTGTTTATGTCCACCATGTCCCTTCCTTCTTTCTTTCTTCCATCCCTCATTTTCAACGTCTGTCTCTCTCTCTCCCTCATTATCCAGCATTACATCTTTTTCTCTCTCTCTTCCCAAGCCATCCAGCATTGCTCCTCTCTCTCCATCATCCACCATTGACCCATCTCTCTTTTACCCCTCACCATCTAGCATCAACCCTCTTTGTCTCCCCCCTACCATCCAGTTTCAACCCGAACTCTTTCCTCTCATGCACCACTATCCAGCATTGATCAATCTCTCTGTTCCACCCTCAATCATCAAGCATCACTGTCTATGTCCCCCCCACCACAAAAATAAAAACCATCATCCCTCACTGCCCTATCTCTCTCCCGTACCCCAACAATCTAGTATTGCCTTGTACCCCCCTCCTCCACATTTTGCATTACCCCATCTCTTCCTGGCCCCATTTTGGGCTAGATTCTAGTCATGATGCCTAAAAAATCGGCACAAAAAAAATACACCTAGGCACATTCTATAAACTACCCTTAAGGTTAGGCACAGTTTACAGAATACTCCTAAATTTAGGCATAGTTTATAGAATATGTCCAGCGCCCATTGCTTAAGACTATATTTAGTTGCAGCCATTTACGCCAACTAAAACCTGGTGTAAATTCCAACGCCTAAGTTACGCACAGAATGGGCATATTCTATAACACTGAGTGTAAATTCTAGGAACGCCCATGACCCCTTCCATGGCCACAATCCCTTTTCAGATCTGCATCTTAGAATTTGCATGCATCACTTTATAGAATACACTTAGAAAGTTTTGCGCATAAATTCTAATTAAAGCCAATTAGTGTCAGTAACTGCTTGTTAAGTGGCAATTATTGGCACTGATTGGCTTCTGCATTGCCCCATCTCTCTCCCTTTCCTCTCCCTCTTCCACTGGCTCACTCAATTTACGTGGTCTCCCACTCCTGTGGTCTTCTGCAACCCGCTTTGATGTAACTTCCTGTTTCTGGCTCCAGCTAGGCCAGTGGCAGCATGTACAGGGGAACATCACCATGCCTGCCTTCTGCTTGCTGCTGGCCACAGCTGCCATGAAGACAGATGGAAGGAGTGGACCTGGTGCAAGAGCAGGAGACCACATTAAGTGAGTGAGCCAGCAGGAGGGGGAGTGGGAAGGGAGACAGATGAGGCGAAGCAGGATTAAGGGGGGGGGGGGGAGACAGAGCAATGCTGGAGAGAGAGATGATGCCATTAATTACATTAAAATTTTTAACACACATTAAAAATGCCCTTGACCCACCCATGCCCCTCCCATAGGAAGACCCCCTTTGTAGTTGTGCAGATACACTTACAAGCAGATGATCAAAAGCCTCGCGTAGTTCCAAACAGTGCTCTAAAATAGCACTGGAACAGTGCGGGGCTTTACTACACTGATGATCAGAGATAATTGCAATTATCTCTGATCATGGGGTAGAAGAGCGGGAGAATTGTACCTGAGCATGCGCTCAGCACAATCCTCCCACACTTGTTTGACAGGTCTGGGCTGTCAAAAGGCCAAACCTGTCAAACACAGGGGCTGGAGGTCCATGGGACCACCAGACCCCAACTACCCCTGCCCCAAGCAATGGGGGCTGGAGGTCTGGTGGACCTCCCTTATATGGGGTGTAACCCCGCCCAGCGCATCCCAGGATACACTGGGCAGGGCTGGGTGCAGCCATTTTGCAGCATCTCAGGAAGAGGAGGGAGGCAGGCTACCCTCCCTCTTCCAACCCACAAGGTAGGGGGTAGGGAGGACTGGACCACCAGGGACCCTTTGCTGGGGGACTAGGGGGGGCTGGAGACCCACCAGATCTCCAGCCCTCCCTGAACCTGGGGGGGGGGATCATCGGGAAGGACCGGCGGTCCAGCGGACCTCCATCCCCCCTGTTGCTGGGGGGGGGGGGGTTGGTTGATCGCCCACTAGGCCACCAGGGACTGTTTGTTGAGGGGAATTAGAGGTGCTGGAGACCCACCAGATCTCCAGCCCTCCCTGAACCTGGGGGGGGGGGTATTGTCGGGGGGACCGGAGGTCCAGCGGACCTCCAGCCCCCCTGTTGTTGGGGGGGTTGGTTGGTCGCCCACTAGGCCACCAGGGACTGTTTGTTAAGGGGAGTTAGGGGGGCTCGAGACCCACCGGATCTCCAGCCCTCCCTGAACCTGGGGGGGATCGTCGGGGGGCACCGGAGGTCCACCAGACCTCCAGTCCCCTGTCGCTGGCAAATGCATGCTGGACAGGGCTCACCATTCCTCCCCAATGATCTGTAAACCCTAACGCCAGCTCGGAGGTGGTGTAGGGTTTGCCGCGGCCAGTGACCCAATCTTTGGCACGCTGGCCACTGATAATTGGGGATGAATATGTTTAGCCCTGTTTAGCATGCATTTGCATGCTACTTGCATTCAGAGCCCTCGAGTGCGTTGTTTCACACGCTGGAGGGCTCTGATCATGGGGCATTAGCAAACACTGGCGCTAGTATGACGCTAATAGTCTCTAGCGCCGGCGTTTGCTTCTGATCATACCCCTGTTTGGCATTAGCCTATAACTGGGTGTGTAATTTTCTACCCCGATCTGTCATTTCAACCTCATTTTGGTGCCTTGCATCTATTATAGTGTGTTTTTGTACCGAACGTTGGGCATGGAATTCACGCATAACTTTACGCACTATTTATATAGTTCCCTACGTACTGTTTATTTTCATAAAATACTGTACATATCTCAAGGGTGATTTCCAGAATTTGTTTATATGGATAAATTGGTTATTTGAAATCTGGCTTCCCTTTCTGTATGTAAAACTATGCATTGTTGGTTCTTTGTTTGCGTAGCTGTCAGGATCTGTTTTACTTTGAATGCACCTGTTCTTTCCTGTCCTCCAGAAGCTGCCATCTAGATGGCCACCTATTCTTGCCTAATGGTTAAAATGTCCCTGGTTCACACTACGAAGAAGAAACTGGTGCAAGCTATTTTATTAAAACAAAAAAATCTGAGCTCTTTGGTGGGTTTGAAACACAGAGAGAGATACTTTCTAAACTTAATTTGTAAGGCACAAATAATCAGACATTACAGCAATTCTTCTTTTCTTTTCTTTTTTTAGCAAAATTGAAGTTCGAAGTGATGTCATCATTTCAATTGCTTAAAGCCACTTGGCTTTCTGAAGCTTGGCATATGTTCTGATGTGAAGCAAAAGGAGTACATCAAAAGGTTAGTGCCTGAGCCCAGGCTTAAAAATAAAAAAGAGGGAGAAAGGGAGAACCCCCAGATGACTTAAAGGTTCTTAAAAGTTAGTTGTGAAAAAAAGAAGGGCCTTCCTCTCCTGACAAATCACTCAAAGAGTAGCCTCCGGTCTGGATGTGGTCACAGTGCATACAGATGAGGTGACTGTCACTGTCTGTTTCCTCTGAAGCCTTGTTATTTTCTTCATTTGTGTTAGAGTGCATGTGATTTAATCAGGGATCCTCTCCCAGAAACTGCTATAAGACTCCTGAGCTAGCAAGGTACTTGTGACTTTATTACTGTTTTAGAAATGTTACCGTATCTTGATTATTATTTATTGAAGAATAGTCTGTGTGGCTGCCTCCCTCTTGCTGGATACACCTTTCCAATGTTGGAGTGACCTTGATGAGAAAAGGAAGAGACGTCATCTATAGAGCTGACTCTTTGCTCATGCTGACTGAAATAATATTGGGCAGTGGCGTAGCTATGGGGGGAGGCACGGGGGCCTGGGCCCCCTGAAACTGGATCTGTGCCCCTGGTTTGGTCCCCAACCCCCGCCAGCTGAAGCGTTCTTTCCAGCATTGGTCTCTGGTGCCGCGGCATTTCCTGCCCTGCTCTCTCTTCCCCTCACATCTGGCGCGCTCATTTTAGTGAATCTCATTAAAATGAGCATGCCGGACATGACATGAGGGAAGAGAGAGTAGCCAGGACAGGAAATGAAAACGCACTTCAGCTGGGGGGGGGGGGGGGGGGTTATGGACCCCCTCCAGCCAAGGCATGTGCGGCAGCGGTAGTGCTTCAGCTGGCGGAGGTTGGGGACACCCGCCAGCCAAGGTATATGCAGCAGCGGCGGTGGGTAGGCGGGGGGGGGGGGGGGGGGAGTGACGGGTAGGTGGACCAAAATGTGCCCCCTCACTTTGGGATCTAGCCCCCTCCCACCTCAAGTTCTGGCTACGTCCCTGGTATTGGGTGAGCATAATTTAGAATTAACAGTTCTGTAAAAGAATTGTGATTTCTTGTCATGCCTGTGTTATCTATTTGATTAGGGTTGTTTGCCTTTATCAGAAGAATCTAGGAACAGTTCACTGAATATTCTGCAAAATAAAGTAAGACCACATGTAATAAGGGATTTCTTTTCAAAAAATTAACTTTGCACATCAAATATCTGACTTTTGCCTTTTTGTTAGTTATAGAATACATGGTGTGAAGCAAGGATCTCAAATATTTTAACAAACCAATTAATGCATGCATAGGTTATATTCCTTCAACTCATTAAAATAAATAAATAAATACATACATACACACCATGGGACATAATCTAGTTGTTGCAACGTAAAAGTTTATTTGCCTTGTATCCCATGGCAATATGAAATGTAGTGGAGTTAAATCTGTTTTGTGTTCTGTCTGTGGACCATTGGAATGTGTGTGAAACTTTCCTTGAGAAAAAAATAATTATTGCACAAAAGCCAGTCAGGTTATAGACATCATCACAGTACTGAGTCCCTTTTGTGCTCGATAGTGGGCGATGTGCTAGTGATGGGGGATCAATGTTATGATACCTTGTGACTTCAGCTTGATTTGAGCGCTGCATTATTTACTGTTTGCCATATAAAATTGCTCAATTTGATGTATAAGGTGGGGATTCATTCCAATGTATTGAAGTGGTTTGAGTCATATTTTAATAACCGATCTCAGGTTGTTTGCTGAAATCAGACGTTATCTCCTCCTAAGAAGCTGAGGAAAGGTGTCCCTTAGGGTTCCTTGTTTTCACCGAGCTGCTTTTAAATTTATATCTTGCAATATTGGCAGAGCGTTTGGACATTGTAATAATTTATTTACTTGTACACTTGATATACGGCAAAATTGATCCTTGACAGGCGACTAAGTGGTTTACAACACCAAATAAAATTTGACAATGCTGATGAAGGGGAAGAACAAGGGGGGTTGGGAAGGAGGGGAGAGAAGGGACAAAAAGAGAAGGGAAGGTGGGAAAAGGAAGGGAGAGAGGGGAGTAGGGGAAGAAGGGGGGGGGGGGAGAAACCAGATAGAGGACAGAGAACTTAAGAAGTTGTGGAATCAAAAGAATTGGAGAAAGGTAGTGATTTCAAGAGCCTTTTAAAAGATTGTAAAGGCATGGATGCTCTAAGGGCAGAGGGAGACATTTCTAGAGTTTGGGGCCTAAATAACAGAATGTAGTGTCCCGGGACAGTGAGAGATGCAATGCTGTGGGGGAGAGAAGGTTATCGGAAGAAAGCAAAGACTTGGGGAGAGAGAGAGTAGGAATAAGCGGTTTATACAGGCATACAGGAGCATGAGGAAACTGCACTTAAAGACTAGCATAAGAAGTTTAAAGCAGATTCAAGCAGAGTCAGGAAGCCAGTGTTCAAGACAGAGAAGGGGAGTGTGACATGGTCAAAATGATGTGCATGATGTATAAGCTTAACGGTGGTGGACTGGATTAACTGGAGACATTTAATTACAGAGATAGGGAGACCAGCATAGAGGGAATTGCAGTAGTCGATATGAGTAATAACCAAAGCCAAGATCAGAGAGAGAATGGACTGAGCAGAGAGGAGAGGGCAAATGGAGCAGATACAGTGAAGAGTGAAGAAGGATGAGCGAACAACAGAATTGATCTGAGTTTTAAAAGTTAGCCTAGAATCAAAAATCACACCCAAAGTTTTAACAGAATTATGGAAAGTTAGCTGTTGAGTGTCAAGGAGGACTGCAGGAGGTAGAGGACAGAGAGGGCAGGGAAAATTTCATTTTTTTTGCAGATGATATTCAACTGCTTGTCTGTGTACAAGATAATCAGTCTCAAGTGATGTCCAATTTGAATTGTACATTGGTAATGTTGGAAAACTGGTTGAGACTCTATGAGCTGTTTCTAAATGTTGATAGATCTGTTGCTATGTGGCTATCTTGGAAATCTAAACCACTTGGTACTCAGCCAATGATGCAGGGTAAACTGATTCCTCTCAAAGATGAAATTATTACTCTGGGATTTCATTGCAATAATGCTGTGAAGTTTGACAAACATATTATTAGCGTTGTAAGCTCAAATTATGGCAGATTCGTCAGATGAAACCTTTTCTGGTCAAAATTGTTCATGCACTTGTAACTAGCAGACTCGATTACTGCAATTCACTGTTTCTTGGTTTAACAAAAACTTTAAGACAGTATATCAAATTATTAATTCAAATCAAGAAAACAAATTAGATACCACAGAATATTATTGGAGCTGTGTTCACTCTGAAGAGTTCTACATTTGCCTCTGGATTCTTGGGCAATTTACATGTGCAACTTAATTGGTAGTGAGCCAATCAGCACTGACAAGTGGTAGATAACCAATTATCAGCATTAATTGGCAATAATTGGAATTTATACACATCTTTTTAGGCGTATTCTGTAGCTGAAAAGAGGGCATGGTCAAAGGAGGAGTATGGGCATATTGGGGCATTCCTCAAATTTATGCACTTGGTTATAGAATTCAGGGGAACCAGGCCTAATTTAGGCGTTATTATTTGAACCAGGTTTTCAGTGGCATAAATGGCTGTGTCTAAATGTAGGTGTGTTCCCTGCCCCTAAGTGCTATTCTTTTAACCACAGCATGGTTTATAGAAAAGCACTATTTTCGGATGCGCCTATTTTTTAGACGCCATTTAGAGAATCTGGCCCTTGTTGTTGTGGATCATGTTGTATGGCAAGGGTTCTAAAACCTGTTCTGGGGGGTTTCAGGATATCCACAATAAATATGCAAGAGACTGATTTGTATACCAAGGAGATGGTGTATGCAGATCGATCTCCTATATGTTCATTGTGGATATCCTGAAAACCTGACTGGCTGGGGTTTCCCCCAGAACAGGCTTTGGAATCACTGTTAAAACAAATGCTATGTAAGCCACATGGGAATGCCCATTTGCACTGCAGAAAAAGAATGGATTAGATCTCATTGCTGGATGTTTGAAATCTTGACAATTGAATTTGAGACTTACTGTTAAGGTAATGTCATAAGATCATGAAGCAGGCGCAAGCCCAAAACATGGCCATATCAGGCAGGTGACTTTTGTACCAACAAATGAACTAAGCATTATTACAGACTTATTGCATAATGCTTTGTTTCTTGATGTTTTCCAACTGTGTCTTCTGACTGTAGACAGTTGGTCTTTTTTTGTTTTTGCCTCTCTTCAATGGTTTGATTGTGGCATTTTCTAATATGGAAGACAGGAATTTCATACTGAAATAGTATTTTCAGAGAGAGGGGAAGGATGTTTTAGGAGCAAAAGTAAGGGCATTCCCAGTGTTTCTTGGGAAACACAGAAAAGGAAGAGGCAATTTTTATTGCTTCAGTCTGAAGTGCTACAATTTTTATTCACGTGTGGCCATTACAGTGTGAGCCCCTACTGCCACCAGTTTTGTAGACTGTAGGTACTCATGTGCTAAACTTGTGTAAATTGGTTAGCATGCAGCAATATCAATGTGCTAACCGATTGGCATTGATGAGCCCGCTAACCGCCCCCAGACATTCCCCCTGCTCCAAAAAATAAATGTTATTTTTTAGCACATGGTAGTGCACGCATATGGCAAAATTACAGCGGGATTCCTTCAGCACACTCAGCAGCATGTCATTCTCTGCTGTGGTAAGCTTGCATTAGTGCTTACCACAGCTTAGTAAAAGATCCCCTATGTTTGTTATTCTGACCTCCGGGATTATTGGATCTCTCATTATAGTGGACTGGAGCTGAAATTTCCTATTGTTATACTTTAGTATGTTTTATTTCTTTTAATTCAACAAATATAAAATAATTAAAAAAGCCTTGGGCCAGCCCTGAAGCTTGTGGATATGCAATTCGGAAACAGAAATGAACTGCAGCACTAGCATGGTTTTGGTGCCTTCATGGAAGCCTAATGCAGTCATACTTTTGCAGTGTTAAGAGAGAAATTTCCAAAAGATTTCACTTGAGTAACGAAGCAGTTACCTGGTGCAAATCAGAAGCTTAAAATTTCCCTCCTGCTCTTTGAATAAAAATATGCATGCCATTTCACAGCAGCAGCAGCAGGACAGAACCATCAGGAGCTTTATGATGCAGACTTTGCCTATACTGAAGTAGTGTATCTGTGATGCTGCTGGCCCTGAATTGGTCAACGGGAAAGCTCTATAGGGAGTTTTCCTGTAACATTTACTTGCCTGGCCTTGTAATGGCATATAAGGTTGTAGAAAGAATGAAACAGAGGTTTGAGTTTGGTATAGTATCCAGCTTATAATCGAAAGACAAAAACGCCTATATTGCGACCTAAATCGGGAGATAGGCGTTTATCTCCCAAAAACGAATAACGCGGTATAATCGAAAGCTGAACTTGGACGTTTTCAACTGCACTCCATCGCGGAAGCGTACAAAGTTGACGGGGGCGTGTCGGAGGCGTGGTGAAGGCGGGACTGGGGCATGGTTATCACCCGAACAGAGATGGGCGCCTTTTGCCGATAATGGAAAAAAAGTATGCGTTTGTAGCTAGAATTTAGGGCACTTTCCTGGACCCTGTTTTTCACGAATAAGGCCCCAAAAAGTGCCCTAAATGACCAGATTACCACCAGAGGGAATCGGGGATGACCTCCCCTGACTCCCCCAGTGGTCACTAACCCCCACCCACCACAAAAATGATGTTTCACAACTTTTTATTTTCACCCTCAAATGTCATACCCACCTCCCTGGCAGCAGTATGCAGGTCCCTGGAGCAGTTGTTAGGGGGTGCAGTGGACTTCAGGCAGGTGGACCCAGGCCCATCCCCCCCACCTGTTACAATTGTGCTGCTTAATGCTTAGTCGTCCAACCCCCCCAAACCCACTGTACCCACATGTAGGTGCCCCCCTTCACCCCTTAGGGCTATAGTAATGGTGTAGACTTGTGGGCAGTGGGTTTTGAGGGGGATTTGGGGGGCTCAACACACAAGGGAAGGGTACTATGCACCTGGGAGCTCTTTTACCTTTTTTTTTTGTTTTTGTAAAAGTGCCCCCTAGGGTGCCCGGTTGGTGTCCTGGCATGTGAGGGGGACCAGTGCACTACGACTCCTGGCCCCTCCCACGAACAAATGCCTTGGATTTATTCGTTTTTGAGCTGGGCGCTTTCATTTTCCATTATCACTGAAAAACAAAAACGCCCAGCTCACAAATTGTCGAATAAAACATGGACGTCTATTTTTTTCGAAAATACGGTTTGGTCCGCCCCTTCACGGACCCGTTCTCGGAGATAAACGCCCATGGAGATAGACGTTTTCGTTCAATTATGCCCCTCTATGTCTGTTAACCCAATATAAATCATTGCAGGCCTAAAGGGGTCATTTTATAGAGATTTTACCTTGTGTAAAGCTAGTTTTACATATGAAAATGGTCTTCTAAAAATGTAAGTGGTTGGTATGTGTTCAGTGACAAGATGGTGTGTACTTATATACTCAGTCCCCTGGATTCTATAATGATCCCCCAAATTGGGGCGCAGACCTCAGATTAGTGCTCAAAATAATTAGTTAATGGGCTCCAATGATTTAGCTATTGTAGTTAACAAGCACTTAATTGGCACTAATTGTGAGGGTGTTGATCTGGCTATCTGTAATGATGGGCATCTAAATTGTATCACATGTATCAAAAGGGGGTGTGGCCATGGGAGGGGCATGGGCAGGTCAGGGGCATTCACAAAAGATGTGTGCAGTGTTATAGAATAGCGAGGATCTTTGTCTAACTTGACACCAGTATTTACACCAGGTTTCAGCTGGCGTAAGCCCTCATGCTTAAAGCTCGAGTGTGGAATTCAGCGCTCAATGCTATTGTATAAAAAGCGTACACCCCAGAGTGCCTTTTATAGGATAGCATTGAGCGCTGAATTTTATTGGTGCTTGATTTTCAATACTATTTGTAGAATTTCCCCCACTGTGTGTAAACATTCCTTGAGATACAGTTTGGGCAGAGAAGGGGTGTAATTGTGATATATGATGACACCACTGGCAGAATCATTATCCAATCAAGAACTCAATCCTTACATCTATGCTGATGATGTCACAATATATATCCCATTCAGAAATGATTTAACAGAAATCACAAAGAAAATCAATCACAGCTTCCAAATAATGAATTCATGGGCCGATGCATTCCAACTAAAGCTTAATGCTGATAAGACTCAATGCCTTATCCTTTCATCGCAATATAACAAGGTCAATTATGCTAATATTAACACTCCAAACCACGTTCTTCCTGTCTCTGATACTTTGAAACTCCTGGGAGTCACAATTGATCGAAATCTTACCCTAGAAAGCCACGCAAAAAATGTAACAAAGAAAATGTTCCAAGCAATGTGGAAACTTAAAAGAGTTAAACCTTTCTTCCTAAGGGAGATTTTTCGCAACCTGGTTCAGTCAATGGTGTTAAGCCATTTGGACTATTGCAATTCCATTTATGTCGGATGTAAAGCACAAATCATTAAGAGACTTCAGACAGCCCAAAACACTGCAGCCAGACTCATATTTGGAAAGGCGATATATGAAAGTGCCAAACCCCTTAGAGAAAAATTACACTGACTACCATTAAAAGATCTAATTACATTCAAAATCTGTACCCTGGTCCACAAAATTATTCATGGTGAGGCCCCGACATATATGTTTGACCTCGTCGATTTACCAGCAAGGAATACAAAAAGTTTGTCACGTACTTTCTTGCATCTCCATTATCCCAATTGCAGAGAACTTAAATTTAAATCAATATGTGCATCTAGTCATAGGCGGTCGGTGGCCCAACTGTTTGGGGAGGCTAAAGGGGGCGGGGTTATGGGTGGAGCCAAGGGTGGAGCTTAAATCCATAATTGTCTGATAACACACAGAAAAAATAAAAATAAAAGTCACAATTAATACCTTTTATTAAATTTAGATATTAGATATGTATCATATATCAAAGAATAAGTGGTTGCTCAAAGCATATACTAACCACAATCGCTCAACTGTAAAACACTATGCACAAATTTGTGCAAAAACACACTCAGAACCTTACTGTACCATAACACTAGGCAGACCCTAATACACCAATATACCACCCATATGGAAAATGCAGACCATCAACAATATGAAACAAGGGAGCATAATATCACAATTCTCATGTAGAGCCACAAAACACCCTTTTAGGGTGGATAGTGTTCACAATGAGCTCCTTTTATTAAAGACTATATGTAGATCCTTCAAGAGGTAGTGTGTCATGATTTAGGCTCTAAAACCCTTTCTGATGTTTTGGTGCCACCTCAGTAAGGCCAACACACAATCTCTCCACTGCAAAACACTATACACAAACTTGTGCAAAAACACACTCATAACCTTAGCAAACCATAACAGCATTAATTCCAAGGACAGGACGAGCTACAACCTTATGCGTGGAAAGGCAGCACTGTAATTACACCGGGCTCTAAAACAGCAGCGCACAACCTAGTGAAACAAAAAAAAAAAACCAAAAAGGGCAGTAAATACTACACACTAGTAGAATACTGCACCTTCATTACACATGAAAAACACATGACACAACAGATATGAAGGCAAAACTGGAAAGTTACCTCAAGAAGTCAGACTCAGCATGCAGCAATACTAGAAAAATTGAAACTTACATGCAAAATATCACAGATGCACATTTCCAAAAGCTGACATATTCCAGTTAATAAATTCTGAATAAAATACTTTTTTTTTACCTTTGTTGTCTGATCATTTAGTTTTTCTATTCGCTTTGGTCCCAGTGTCTTCTTTCAATTTGATATTTTTTCTCTCACCATGTCCACCATCCTCCTGTGTCCTTATGCGTCCTTGTGTGTCCTTTTGTGTCCTGTCTACCATCTGTAGCCCTGTCCCTATCCTTTCTCCAGTTTCAGCATCTGCCCTCAAAGTGTTCCGATCCAACCCTTAAATTCAGCAATTTTCCCTCCATCCATATCCAGCATTTCTCCCCTCCCCTCCATCCATGTGCATGTACTTCCTTTGTCTTTCCTTCCCTCCATCCTTGTCCAACATTTCTCCTCTGTTCCCTGCCCTCCACTCCATCCATGTCCAGATTTCTCCTCTCTTCCCTCCCCTCCATCCATCCATGTCCAGCACCTTCCCTCTTTCTCTCCTACCCTTCCATCTAGTGTCATCCCTCTTTCTCTCTCCATCCTTCTACCCATTACCCTCGCCCAATCCTTCTGTCTATTGTCTCCCTCTCCTTCCATCCATTGTCTCCCTCTATATCTCCTTCCTTCTAAACAGTTCTCTCTCTTGACCCTTTCCCATTCAGCATGTCCTCTCTATCCCCATCCTACCAGTGTCTTCCCTCTTTCGGCCCCCTCCTTCCAGTTTTTCCCTCTTTCTTCCTCCTTTCATTCAGAATTTCTCCGTCTGACAGCTAGGGTCTCCCCCAGTTTCTCCCCAGCAGCTTCTCTCTCCTGCCCATGTCTCCTCTTTCTCCCGCCATCTTTCCACTAATCTCTCTCTCTGTACCCCTCTTCCATCCAGCATCTTCTCTCTGGCTCTCCCCTGCTCTCTTCCATGTCCCCTCTTTCTCTCACCATCTCTCTCTCTGGCTCTCCCCTGCACTTTTCCACTTTCTCTCTCTCTCCTCCAGCGTCCTCATGCATCTCTCCTCTCCCTCATGCATCCCACCTTTCTCTTCCCTCCCCTTCTTGCTTCCATCACTCTTACTCCTTTCTCCACCCCCCCTTTTCCTATTCCCATGCCCTGCCATTGCTTTCCTTCCTCCCTCTTCCCCTTAGATGTGGCATCTCACATCCTCCTCTCTCCACCCCCCTTTCCCTTTGGTCGGTCTGTCTGTCTGGCATCGCTTCCCGTCCCCCCCCCGGACTAGTGCGGTACCGTATCGCTCTCCCCCTCCGCTCCTGTCACGTCGTCTTTCAACGAGGCTTCCTTCCTGTAGCATCAGCAATGATGTAAGCGCCGTTGCTTTCAGCCTGACCCGGAAGCACTCTCTGAACAGCTTCCCGCGTAGGAGGGACGCTGTCCAGAGAAGGCTTCCGGGGCAGGCAGAAAACAACGGCACTTACATCATTGCTGATGCTACAGGAAGGAAGCCTCGTTGAAAGACGACGTGACAGGAGCGGAGGGGGAGAGCGGCACCGCACTAGTCGGGAGGACGGGGGGGGGGGGGGGTAAAGATCGGGACCGTCGCGCACCAGTTCGGGGGGGGGGGGGAGGGAGCCGGGAGGGAGATGTTCATGAGCTGCACCCGCCCCGCCCTTGCTGCACTTCTGGCTGGGAGGCTTAGCCTCCCCAAGCCTCTTATACCAAGCGCCTATGCATCTAGTTTCTCCTACATTTGTACGCAACGTTGGAATGCACTGCCGAATGCCATAAAAACAACACATGATTTGGCAGCCTTCTGGAAACTATTAAAGACTAACCTGTTCAGAGAGACTTATCAAAAGGACCCTTCTTTAAAAAAAACAGGACATCAGAACTGTACCAGAATTAGTTAACATTGAATTATTCTTATTTTGGTTACTTTATCACATTGTCATTATTGAACGCTTTTCAGTACCCTTGATTTCAGCACCTGAAATGTATTGATGACCGATTTTATTCTAATTTACTGTGTACTCTATATACTCTGATTGGAACATTCTTCTGTATTTCTTATTCCGGAAATGGCAATCGCCACTACGGTATTTGTAAGCCACATTGAGCCTGCAAAGAGGTGGGAAAATGTGGGATATGAATGCAGAAAATAAATAAATAAATGTGCATATTTTATATGCACACATTTACAGCAACTTTGGAGCAGGTGTAAATGTGTCTGTCAGCACTGTCCCCCTGATTCTATAAAAGTCACCAAAATTGTGCGCACAAATAATTGAATAATGAGCTAATTAGCATCAATAGTTGGCTTTTTAACAAGACATTATTGGCACTAAGTAGATTAAATTGAAATTTGCGTGCTTGTAAAAAAAATGGAGGAGTGGAAATGGGAGGTCATGGGCAGATTGGGGGTGTTCCTAGCACATAGAATAAGGGGGATATGTGCCCCAATTTATGTATATTTACACCATGTTTCAATTGGTGCAAATGGCCATGCCTAATGTTAGGCGCGACTCCCGGGCATAAGCGCTATTCTATAAACCACGCCTAACTTTAAGCACGGCTTATAGATTAGTGCTTTTTTCAGCACCATGGGGGGGAGGGGGGGGGGTGGATTCTGTATATAGTGCCTAAAAAAATCTACTTGGATAACATTTCTGCCAAAGCATATTCTGTATGCTGTGCCTAGATTTAGGCGCAGTATATAGAATACGGTTAGTTGATATCCCAGCGCCTACAAGTACGCACATCCATTTACACCAATGAAAACATGACGTAAATCCCGGTGCGTAGATTTAGGCACAGAGGGCCATATTCTATAACTGCGCACATAAATTTCAGAATGCCCACAAAACACCCATGTCCTTTCCCCCTTTTTGTCTGTGTGCGTTAGAAGTTAGGTGCCGTTTTTTACAGAATACGCTTAGTTGTGCATGTAAATTCTAATTATTGCAAATTAGTGCTCATTAATGCTTAAGTGCTGTTATCAGTGCTAAGTAGCTTGTTAAGCCAATTAAGTTATGCATGCTGTTATGATTTTGGCGCAGATTTCTAGCCATGCTATATAGAATCCAGGGGCATATGTAGAATTCACCCTTATAGGGGCTGCTTCTGGATGTCTGTTTTATAAAGGCATATGAATTGCCTATGTTGATTTTATAAAACAATACATCTTCAACAAACATTTCACATAAATCAAATTTCATCAACTAATTATTTAAAGTTATGCCATGTAGGTTGTTATTCCTATATATGAGACATTCATAAATAAGGCAGACACCCGCACATCATTTTCACAAGTTTCTAACACAGCCTTTTATCATTTTTTTAAATCATGTGTCCAAAAATGGTGGAAGCAAAATATAACTCTATTGAAAGTAACATCTTAATTTAGTTGTCCAATATAAGCTGTTCCACTGAAAAGAAGCAACCAACCAGCAACACAATCATGTTTTGAGCAGGCAGTTCCGAGTCAGGGTTTGCTCTCCATTACTGATTCCTAAAATATACACCTTTCAGGACTTCTCACATACACATCCTGTTATAAAATCAGGCCCAAAGTATGTTGATGTTCGACCCTGTTTCATATTTTTCGAATCGTACATCAGGTGAGATGTAGGGTAAATTACTTCATTAGTGATGTGAGTCATTTGAAGATTACCAGCATTTTACTTGAATTATTCGAGAGGCTGCTTTTGTATTATTTCTGGGATAAGCAGCATAAAATGTATTGTAGTTTTTTGGGGATCTTGCCAGGTATTTGTGACCTGGAGTGGCCACTGTTGGAAACAGGATGCAGGGCTTGATGGACCTTTGGTCTGTCCCAGTGTGGCAATACTTACGTATTCTGTGTAAAAGGTTGTACGTGTCTGCATAACATCACATATTACAATTCTGATGCTTTTTGACATAAGTTCCTTAGTGTAAGTTTTAAGTATCTGTATTATTGCATAGCAATGTTGATTGCTATTGGTATTTCTAATTGCAGTCGTTCTCAGTACAACATTTGCACATTGTTGTAGCATCATATCCATAGCACCAGTGTTTATTGTGCTCATCTTTGATTCATGTATCCATCCTGCCCTGATGACAATGAAGTATGTTCTTAATGAGCACAGATTAAAGAGAGAGATTTTGTTACTGCAAATTGAAGGACGAGTAGAATTTCTGTATTTACTTCAGAGCAAAGATAGTCTTGGTAAAAATAAAAATAACTTCTCCCAACTCAACCTCTACCCGTTTGTCTTAGGGGAGGAAGATCTCACAGATTTGCTTATAAACTTTCGTATTCCTTCTGTGCAGCTTTCATGTCCCTGCAGTTTGATCTCAAGTGCAGCATCTCTCCTTCTAGTGCTATTCAGGCTGCTAAAAACAGTTGCCGAGCTTGAGTCCCCAAAGAAATTATTAATTATCTGGTTAATGTGCATCAAGCTGAGGGAGTATGAGATTAATCACCAGCACTGGGATGAGCTGCTGAAGTGGATTTTGGCTTTTCGTCTCCTGTCATCCAGTAATGGCTTTTCCTTCCTTCACCATCAGGTGAACAGGTGCAGAGATGCTGTATTTTCATTTTCCTGGAGTCGGAAACAGCCGGTGGCTAGGTGGTACCTTTTTCTCAGTCCTGCTGCATGAGCAGTTTGCATCATAGAGCACTACCTGCTGAGAATGTTCTACTTGCAGGAGCTCTTCAGAAAATGACAATTGCCCCCAATCCCATGCCTCTGCAGGCTTTCATGCTCACCACGATTGCTACAGCCCCCTACATTCCTTTCTCTATCTTATAGATACACCAAAGAGTGTACAGTATATAGCTAACGGCTGAGTGGACCGAGCTTACTCAACATTAACATTTACTAAACTCATGTATTCTCAGTAAATGATTATTGTGTTGAAAATGTGAAACTGTGGCTCTGTGTGTATTTGCTTGGGGGCCCTTTTACTAAGCCACGTAGGTGCCTATGCGTGCCCAACGAGCGTCAATTTTGAGTTACCGCTCGGCTACCAAGTGGCCCTTGCGGTAATTTCATTTTGATGCGCGTCCGATACGAACTCTGGAAAATATTTTTATTTCTGGCGCGCGGGCAGTAAATGTCATTTTACGCATGTAGACCATTACCGCCCGGTTACCAGAGTGGAGGAGTAGCCTAGTGGTTAGTGCAGTGGACTTTGATCCTGGGGAACTGAGTTCGATTCCCACTGCAGCTCCTGGTGACTCTGGGCAAGTCACTTAACCCTCCATTGCCCCTGGTATAAAATAAGTACCTGAATATATGTAAACCGCTTTGAATGTAGTTGCAAAAACTTCAGAAAGGCGGTATTTCAAGTCCCATTTCCCTTTCCCTTACAGCTAGGTCAATGGCTGGCGGTAAGGTCACAGACCTAAAATGGACGCATGGCAATTTACATTTTAAAAAAGGCATTTTTTTACAGATGCGCTGAAAAATTATTCGGTGCGCAACAAAAACACGCATCTACACTATCACAGGCCATTTTTCAGCGCGCTTTTGTAAAAGGGCCCCTTGGTTTGGATATGTGGTTTCCCAAACTTGCATTACATTATTATTATTATTATTGTTGTTGTAAGTGTGCTGATTAAAGTGGCAGTTAAGAGGATGGTATATAGCAAACCTTTATAAATAAAAACATAGAAATAGAGAATAGGAGGGCAGGAAGGGGCGGAGTCATGGGGAAGTATTGTAAGGCCCATCTAGGGGTCGATGCTCTAAGGTTCGCAGTTGAGTGAAACTTTTCCATGAAACCAGCGCAGAAGAATTGCCGCAGCAAAAGTGAAAAGAGCACCATGTCCAAAAGGAAAGAAAGAAAATAGGAGAGAGAGAAGAACAATAAAATCTGAGCTTTAATAAAAACAAGCCATATCGCTGTGGAAGCTAGAGGGTCCCTGAACAGCTGTTTGTAGCTAGTTGCACATCAAAGGCTTTTTCAAAGAGGATGTCTTCAGGAGGGTACTAAATTTTGGGATGAGAGGCTTCAAGTCAAATAATGGAAAGAAGGGAATTCCAAAGAGAGGGAGTGAGCTAGGAAAAGGCTTGTTTTTTTTTATTTTTGTTGATTCATAGTGAACTTGTTTGAATGGAGGGATCTGAAGGCAGTTGTCACTGTTAGGCAGATGATCAAAAGCCCTGCACTGTTCCAAACAGCGCTCTAAAATAGCGCTGGAACAGCGCGGGGCGCTATTAGACCAGCACAGGCAGCTCCTTGTGACTCTGGGCAAGTCACTTAACCCTCCATTGCCTGCCGCATTGAGCCTGCCATGAGTGGGAAAGCGCGGGGTACAAATGTAACAAATAAATAAATAAATAAAATATGATCAGAGATAATATCATGGGGTAGAAGTGTGGGCGAATTGTGCCGAGCATGCGCTCAGCACAATCCTCCTGCACTTGTTTGGACAGGTCTGGGCTGTTGAAAGCCCAAACCTGTCATACACAGGGACTGGAGGTCCATGGCACCACCAGGCCCTGACTACCCCTACCCTGAGCAACGGGGGCTGGAGGTCCGGCGGACCTCCGGTCCCCCCGATGATCCCATCCCCCTAGGTTCAGGGAGGGCTGGAGATCCAGTGGGTCTCCAGCCCCCCAAAACCCCCAGAAAATGGTCCCTGGTGGTCCAGTGGTCGCCGGCCAAACCCCCTCCCCTCCCCTCCCAGCGAGCGACGGGAGGGCTGGAGGTCCGCTGAACCTCCATCCCACCCCAACTCCCCCTCCCCCAGCATTGTCTGCCGAATCCCTGATGGTCCAGCGTGAAAAAGAACCCCCTCCCGGCCCCCCTACCTTTTAGTTGGAGGAGGGAGGTAGCCTGCCTCCCTCCTCTTCCTTGGGTTGACGACGCACAAAATGGCGGCACCCAGCCCCGCCCAGTACATCCTGGGATGCGCGGGGCTGGGCGCCGCCATTTTGTGCATCGTCAACCCAAGGAAGAGGAGGGAGGCAGGCTACCTCCCTCCTCCAACTAAAAGGTAGGGGAGCCGGGAGGGGGTTCTTTTTCACGATGGACCATCAGGGATTCGGCAGACAACACTGGGGGAGGGGGAGTTGGGGTGGGATGGAGGTTCAGCGGACCTCCAGCCCTCCCGTCGCTCGCTGGGAGGGGAGGGGAGGGGGTTTGGCCGGCGACCACTGGATCACCAGGGACCATTTTCTGGGGGTTTGGGGGGGCTGGAGACCCACTGGATCTCCAGCCCTCCCTGAACCTGGGGGGGGGGTCGTCAGGGGGGACTGGAGGTCTGCCGGACCTCCAGCCCCCTGTTGGCAGGTTTGCTTTGGGGGGGGGGGGCCTGCCAGCATGCAACTGCATGCTGGACAGGGCTCACCATTCCTCCCCAATGATCTGCAAACCCTAACGCCAGCTCGGAGCTGGCGTAGGGTTTGCCGCAGCCAGCGACCCAAATTTTGGCGCGCTGACCGCTGATCATTGGCGATGAATGCGCTAAGCCCTGTTTAGCATGCAAAGAAAAGCTATGAGAATGGTATGGGATTTGCGTTAAAAGACGTATGAGGAGAGACTTGCTGAACTAAACATGTATACTCTGGATGAAAGGAGAAACAGGGGTGATATGATACAGATGTTCAAATATTTGAAAGGTATTAATCCGCAAACGAACCTTTTCCGGAGATGGGAAGATGGTAGAACGAGAGGACATGAAATGAGATTGAAGGGGGGCAGACTCAAGAAAAATGTCAGGAAGTATTTTTTCACGGAGGGAGTAGTGGATGCTTGGAATGCCCTCCCGCGGGAGGTGGTGGAAATGAAAACGGTAACGAAATTCAAACATGCGTGGGATAAGCATAAAGGAATCCTGTGCCAAAGGAATGGATCCTCAGGAGCTTAGTCAAGATCGGAAGGCGGGGCTGGTGGTTGGGAGGTGGGGATAGTGCTGGGCAGACTTATACGGTCTGTGCCAGAGCCGGTAGTGGGAAGCGGGACTGGTGGTTGGGAGGCGGGGATAGTGCTAGACAGACTTGTACGGTCTGTGCCAGAGCCGGTGGTTGGGAGGCAGGGCTGGTGGTTGGGAGGTGAGGATAGTGCTTGGCAGACTTATATGGTCTGTGCCAGAGCCGGTGGTTGGGAAGAGGGGCTGGTGGTTGGGAGGCGGGGATAGTGCTGGGCAGACTTATACGGTCTGTGCCCTGAAGAGCACAGGTACAAATCAAAGTAGGGTATACACAAAAAGCAGCAAATATGAGTTATCTTGTTGGGCAGACTGGATGGACCGTGCAGGTCTTTTTCTGCCTTCATCTACTATGTTACTGTGTTACTATTTGCATGCTACTTGTGCAAAGAGCCGTCGAGCGCGTTGTTTCACGTGCTCGAGGGCTCTGATCATGGGGCGTTAGCAAACGCCGGCACTAGTATGGTGCTAACAGCCTCTAGCGCCGGCGTTTGCTTTTTATCATCTGCCCATGAGTAATCAGAGAATCCTAGAAGGGATTTAGGGAATAATTAGGGAGGAGAGATAAGAGGGGATACCATTGTTTTAAAAAAGCATAAGTACATAAGTACATAAGTAGTGCCATACTGGGAAAGACCAAAGGTCCATCTAGCCCAGCATCCTGTCACCGACAGTGGCCAATCCAGGTCAAGGGCACCTGGCACGCTCCCCAAACGTAAAAACATTCCAGACAAGTTATACCTAAAAATGAGGAATTTTTCCAGTCCATTTAATAGCGGTCTATGGACTTGTCCTTTAGGAATCTATCTAACCCCTTTTTAAACTCCGTCAAGCTAACCGCCCGTACCACGTTCTCCGGCAATGAATTCCAGAGTCTAATTACACGTTGGGTGAAGAAAAATTTTCTCCGATTCGTTTTAAATTTACCACACTGTAGCTTCAACTCATGCCCTCTAGTCCTAGTATTTTTGGATAGCGTGAACAGTCGCTTCACATCCACCCGATCCATTCCACTCATTATTTTATACACTTCTATCATATCTCCCCTCAGCCGTCTCTTCTCCAAGCTGAAAAGCCCTAGCCTTCTCAGCCTCTCTTCATAGGAAAGTCGTCCCATCCCCACTATCATTTTCGTCGCCCTTCGCTGTACCTTTTCCAATTCTACTATATCTTTTTTGAGATACGGAGACCAGTACTGAACACAATACTCCAGGTGCGGTCGCACCATGGAGCGATACAACGGCATTATAACATCCGCACACCTGAACTCCATACCCTTCCTAATAACACCCAACATTCTATTCGCTTTCCTAGCCGCAGCAGCACACTGAGCAGAAGGTTTCAGCGTATCATCGACGACGACACCCAGATCCCTTTCTTGATCCGTAACTCCTAACGCGGAACCTTGCAAGACGTAGCTATAATTCGGGTTCCTCTTACCCACATGCATCACTTTGCACTTGTCAACATTGAACTTCATCTGCCACTTGCACGCCCATTCTCCCAGTCTCGCAAGGTCCTCCTGTAATCGTTCACATTCCTCTTGCGACTTGACGACCCTGAATAATTTTGTGTCATCGGCGAATTTAATTACCTCACTAGTTATTCCCATCTCTAGGTCATTTATAAATACATTAAAAAGCAACGGACCCAGCACAGACCCCTGCGGGACCCCACTAACTACCCTCCTCCACTGAGAATACTGGCCACGCAATCCTACTCTCTGCTTCCTATCTTTCAACCAGTTCTTAATCCATAATAATACCCTACCTCCGATTCCATGACTCTGCAATTTCTTCAGGAGTCTTTCGTGCGGCACTTTGTCAAACGCCTTCTGAAAATCCAGATATACAATATCAACCGGCTCCCCATTGTCCACATGTTTGCTTACCCCCTCAAAAAAATGCATTAGATTGGTGAGGCAAGACTTCCCTTCACTAAATCCGTGCTGACTTTGTCTCATCAGTCCATGTTTTTGTATATGCTCTGCAATTTTATTCTTAATAATAGCCTCCACCATCTTGTGGCAAGTCCCTTACCCACAACCGATCCTAACCTGACACCTCTTCCCTCCCCCCACTCTGGTGTCTAGTGGCATCCACCATGACTAGACCACTCCACTCCTTTTCCCTAACCTAAAAAATATGGTCCAGTGGTTCCCCAGCCCCTGGTCCCAACCCCTACCTCCTTACAGTCAAAAATGCCCTGGTGGTCCAGTTGCCCCTCTGACCCCTTCCCTCTCTGAAGTCAAAAAACGCCCTGGTGGTCCTGTGAACCCCGTCCGCCCCCCCTCCGGCTAGGCCAGGCCAGGCCAGGCCTCCCAGTCACGGTCTAGTGGAAGCCGAGCTCACTCTTCAGACCCCCATACCTTGTAGAAAGCAGGAGTGATGCCCACTTGCTCTTGCTTCTCTGAGTGTCATCTTGAAAATAGCAGCACCCTGCCCCACGTGGTGCATCCTGGGATGCACTGAATGGAGCAAAACTACCATATATATAGCCTAGCTATAGAGGGAAGAGGGAGCCAATGCTCAAAGGAGTTGGGTCAGGAGGGGGGCATATTTTTTGGTAGTTCTAGCTGCAATGTGTGCCTTTCTGGTGCTCTAGGAAACTTTTTTTCTTAGTGCGGCACTAACTCGGCGGTAATTGGGCATCACCACGTGCTGCCCATTTACCGCCGGGTTACCGCCGTGGCTCTTTCCGCCACCCGGTAAGTGCTCCCCGCTGCATGGCCATGCGGTAAGAGTTATGTTACCGCATGGCCATTTTGGGGGGGCGTTTTACCGGCTGCGCGAAAAATGGCCCACACTGCTGCCACAAGGCCCTTTTTCCCGCAGATTAGTAAAAGGACCCCTTAGTCATTTCATGAAAGTATGCATGCAAGTTTCATGGCATATACTTTCACTGTGGGCATGCACAGGAGCAGAGCCTGCACTTTCATAGATTATAGAATCCCCTTATTTACAGGTATACTTGCAGAAAGTATGTGCTAACATTTACTTCAGGCCTTAAGCTGGTAGTAAGTGCTAATCCTAAAGGAACACATGTTCTATCATGCCTACACTAGTATTTTATAACGTCAAGTAAGCACATATCTGACTTTTCAAATAGTCATAAATTAGGTGCATGAAAATACGCATTAACCAGGCATGACTTTATAAAATTGCCCACACTATCCTATAAAGGACACTCCAGGATGAGCGCACTTTATGGAATTGTGTTGGGAGCCAAATTCTGTGCTCAACTATGGGTGCGAGGACGTACACCAACTGAAACCAGGTGCAAATCCTGCTACGCAAGTTGGGCGTGCATTCGCACTGTTCTAAAATACTACGCACAATTTTCCAGAATGCCCCTGACCTGCCCATCCCTCTCCTGTGGAAATGCCCTTTTTGCAGTTGCACACAGATACACTTGGATGCTATCCTATAACAGGGTGAGTAAGCGTATTTCCGTGCCAGTTTGTCATTTCACCCTGTTTTGGCACCTTGCATCCATTAGAATGCATTTCTGCATTGAAAGTTGGCAGTGAAAGTTGGGCACAGAATTGGCACCTATTTTTAGGCACCATTTATAAAATTCCCTCCTTTATGTATGAATCGAAAGTTTCTCTGAATGTGCGCATATTTCCTTTAAAAAAAGCATAAGTTTGTCCAGATTGGGTGGAGGCCGGAGAATGGATTTATACACATATTTTGCAAAACACACTTATACATGCTGTTGTTCTGATTTATCTTGGCCTATAGGACCAAATTCTGTACATGGCGCCCCAAAAAATAGTGCTTAGCTCTATTCTATAAACGGCATTTAAATTTAGATGTTGTTTATAGAATAGTGCTTAGCACCGGGAGCTGTCACTACATTAAGGCGCAACCATTTATACCAATGAAACCCTGATGTAAATCCCCATTCCTAAATTAGAAGCGGGTCCCTGTTATTCTATAGCAACGTGCATAAATTGTGAAAATTCCCCATCCGCCCATAACCCTCCCATGGCTGCGCCCCTCGGACCTGTGCCTAAATTTACGTAGGTAGATTTTATTTAAATCCAGTTAGTACCAATAATTGCTTAAGCCAATTATCAGCACTAATTGGCTCATTCAATTAAATTGTATGCACAAAATTTGCGTGTGATATTTTTACCGAATTTATAGAATTTGGGGGATATTGTCTTAGATATATATTTTTAAGTGGCTGTGTGTTTGCTTTCCTATTACACAATGCATTTCCTTTCTTGACTAAGATTTATTAACTAATTGTACTTTTATTAGAAAAGGCAGTATATCAAATTTTAAATAAACATATTAACGTGTATTAAAATGCACAAACCTGAACACAGATGCCGAACTGGTAAATTTTTTGCATTAATATAAGTAGATGTACCTACATTTTCCAATAACACCCATGTTAATGTTCCTACTTTAAGGCTAGCAAATTAATTTATTAAATGTCATTAAGGTTTGTTAACATGAGCTAATTAATGCTCCTTAATGACCAATATTAACACACTTTACCACACTGGCCTCTTAGATAGGGTTGTCTGCAGTTCTGTAAATGAAATTCAATAAACTAGCTTTTTTTTTTTCTTTCCAACCCAGCAGAGGTTAGAAAGGATTATACAAAAGGGGTTAGGGATATCTGTTTGTTTGTCTGTCTGTCTGTCTGGGGGCAAATAACACTCCAAAAATGTGAGTGAATGAGATGAATCTTGGCATGAGGGAAAAAACAGTAAAAAAGGCACAATATGAAAAAGGGCCAAATTAGATTGGGAGTTCCAGAGAGACAAGTCCCTTAAATTAACCTAATGCATTTCTGTGGGAGAAGGAATTCTAGCTTCTGTAGCAGAGAATAATTGACGAAATGGGACTTGATATACCACCTTTCTGAGGTTTTTGCAACTACATTCAATGCGGTTTACATATATTCAGGTACTTATTTTGTACCAGGGGCAATGGAGGGTTAAGTGACTTGCCCAGAGTCACAAGGAGCTGCAGTGGGAATCGAGCTCAGTTCCCCAGGATCAAAGTCCACTGCCCTAACCACTAGGCTACTCCTCCACTAAGCTTAGTATGTGGGAATAAAATAGTAAAAAGACACACTGAGTTAGAAAATGGGCCAAATCAGATCAGTGGTTCCAGAGATATGAGAAACCAAAATATGGTCCAATGCATTTCTGTGGAAAAGGAGCTCATGGTAGCAGTTAGAGAACAGAGCAAGGCAATTTAAAAGGTGAAATTTGCAGTTCATTGATGCCCCCAATCTGCAAGAAAACATGTCCCCTCACAGCTGTCTTGCCCCTCCCACATCTGTCACACCACCCCACAAAAATCCTTATCTCTAAAAACTACCCCCACACAACTGCCCCACTAACCTGCTGTTGCCAGCACCCAAAACTAACCCCTACAAATGTCACACCATGCCATGTACTGCCCCTACACCCCAAAACCCCCTTTCAACTGTCACAGCATCCTTTAAACCGTTCGACCTCCTTCAAACTACCCCACCCCCAAAACTACCCCCAACACCCACACAGACACAACATAGAAAAGACACAGGCTCACACATACACAACATAGAAGAGACACAGATTCACATATACATACACAAAACATAGAAGAGACACAGACTTACATACACACACATCATAGAATGTTAATATTTCCCTATCCCTTTACTTCATTTTCTTTGTTATTGATGCAAGACTACTGGACGACCTAGGTGAAACTTCAGCCTCATTCCTCCACCCCCCTCATCAACGTTCAGGTCCTTAACCCATTAGATCTCCTCTCCAAGATTTTGATAATTATCTATTCTAGTCTAATATTACATGAGTGCTTCTATTCTATTTAACCCAAGTGCAGCTCAAGGCGGATTACCAAACCAGCCAAGGTCTCCTACAGGTCTAAGCGTTGTTCCAATGTCATGTTGTGGCTAATGCAGCACCGGTTTTTAAAAAAGGGTTCTAGGGGTGATCTGGGAAATTACAGAACAGTAAGCCTGACTTCAGTGCCGGGCAAAATAGTGGAAACTATTATAAAGAATAAAATTACAGAACACAGACAAACATGGTTTAATGGGACAGAGTCAGCATGACCAGATGTATCCACGGTGACCATAGGTGGCCTGACTGGGAACAAACTGCTCATCCACACCAGAGAACCTTACTACAAGGCTATAGCCACTCACCCCTGACACACAACCACCACCTTTATTTCCATTATGAGCCCCCTTCAATAGAGGCTTTTCCGCTTCTTTAAACCGCTCTCACACATGTCTCTTCAGGGCCAGCAATCACAGTGAATGAACTTGCTGCTCCTCTGAGTTCCGGTCCTGAGTGTCATCTCCTTGATTCACACTTTGACAGTCTGTACTGCTTCTTGCACTGCTCTGACCTGGAGCCTGGCAGAGAGGGAGTGCTCTGTGTATCTGGACTCAATGAGGGGCATTTTCGAAAGAGACGTCCAAGTTTTGATGGGGACATCCTTGCACAACGTCCCCATCCGGGGGGGGGGGGGGGGGGACCCATATTTTTGAAACAAGATGGATGTCCATCTTTCGTTTCGATAATACGGTCAGGGACGCCCAAATCCTGAAATTTGGTTGTCCTTAGAGATGGTCGTCCCTAGACTTGGTCGTTTCTGATTTTTGGCGATAATCAAAACCAAGGACGTCCATCTCAGAAACAACCAAATGCAAGCCATTTGGTTGTGGGAGGAGACAGCATTTATAGTGCACTGGTTCCCCTGATATGCCAGGACACCAACTGGGCAACCTAGGGGCACTGCAGTGGACTTCATAAATTGCTCCCAGGTACATAGCTCCCTTACCTTGTGTGCTGAGCCCCCCTAAAACTCACTACCCACAACTTAACACCACTACCATAGCCCTTATAGGTGAAGGGGGGCAACTAGATGTGGATACAGTGGGTTTCTGGTGGGTTTTGGAGGGCTCACTGTTTCCTTCACAAACATAACAGGTAGGGGGTGGGCCTGGGTCCGCCTGCCTGAAGTGCACTGCACCCACTAAAACTGCTCGAGGGACCTGCATACTGCTGTGATGGATCTGAGTATGACATCTGAGGCTGGCATAGAGGCTGGCAATCAATATTTTTAAAGATGTTTTTTGAGGGTGGGGGGGGGGGGGGTTAGTGACCACTGGGAGAGTAAGGGGAGGTCATCCCCGATTCTCTTCGATGGTCATCTGGTCATTTCGGGCACCTTTTTGTGCCTTAGTCGTAAGAAAAACACGACCAGGTAAAGTCATCCAAGTGTTCATCAGGGACGTCCTTGTTTCTTTTGATTATGGGTCGAGGACATCCTAGTGTTAGGCACGCCCAAGTCCCGCCTTTGCTACGCCTCTGATATGCCCCCTTGAGCTTTGGCCGTTCCTGCGACGGAGAGCAGTTGGGGACGTCCAAAATCAGGTTTCGATTATACCGATTTGGACGACCCTGTGAGAAGGACGCCCATCTTCCGATTTATGTCGAAAGATGGGCGTCCTTCTCTTTCGAAAATGAGCCCAAATGAGACCTCTATTAGCTGTTGAGCTAAGGTCTCTCTCTGACAGCAGCTCAGATATTCAAGACGCCAAGATATGAGATCCGACTAATTATGTTAACTGCTGCTTCCAATCGGGGAGTTTTGGAGGCTTCGGGGAATAGTTCCTCAATCACCCTTACACTTAGGAGCCATTAAAAAGGTAAAATAAAGCAGAACAGCAGTAATCCAAAGATAATAATAAGAGATGGGATCTGTGTTCAGTAGAACATATCTGAAAAGTCAATTGCAATCTTGGATCATGAGCTTGCATTTTTTCTAAGCTCAAACCAGGCTGCTTCGAATATACACCTCATCGGCATAGGTTTTGCAAAATAAAACCCCAAACCAAAACAAAAAAAACTCTTGTGAGTTTCTTAACTCACGTTGAATGCTGATAACACATTCAGACTAGATTGTGTGTCCTAACAATGCTTGTAACATGCATTAGCACTTTTAAAAGCATTAGCGCACATAAGTATATTGACTTGTTGGTTTACCCTAGTGATTGTGACAGGTTGGTTTACCAACTTTTCCCCGTTATAGGCACACCATGTCTATGTCTGTTTTGATGTGTTAGAAAGTTAATTTCCAAGAAAACTGCCAAGGCTAGTTGCTAGAAATATTTTGTTTTATCGTTTTTGCAAGAATAAAAGATGGACTTCAAAACCTTCAATTAGACTGGAGAGCAATCTGTGCATGGCATAGGAACTGGCTCTGGAAATGATACAGCACTGTGCTGTGAAATAGGCAAAAGACTGTGGCAGGTGATTTGAATTTTATAGTAGACTGTCCTGGATACAGATGTGGGGGGAATGGGAGATGCAGTTCAGTAAGGAGAAAAATATTCTGTGCTCTGAAGCAGTAGGTTTTTTTTTATGGAAACTTGGTTCTGTATGACAGGAATGCATAAAAAGTGCTACTCACAAGTGTGTATTTTCTGTTTTTGTAGACCTCCCTCCCCTCCTTTCTGTTTTTAAAAGAGGGTACATTTCAAAGTTCTTTACCCATATAGCAGTGGCGTAGCCAGACTTCGGCGGGAGGGGGGTCCAGAGCTCGAGGTGAGGGGGCACATTTTAGCCCCCCCCCCCACGCCACCATCCCTCCCCCCCACACCGCCATCACCGTCAGGTACCTTTGCTGGTGGGGGACCCCAACCCCCGCCAGCCGGTCCTCTTCTCCGGCACGGCCACGTTGCTGGCTGATCTGCAAGGCTTCGTTCTGTTTCTGTGAGTCTGACATCCTGCATGTACGTGCAGGACGTCAGATTCACAGAAACAGAATGAAGCCTTGCAGATCAGCAATGCAGCCGCGCCGGAGAAG
Source organism: Microcaecilia unicolor (assembly GCF_901765095.1). Lineage (NCBI taxonomy): Eukaryota > Metazoa > Chordata > Amphibia > Gymnophiona > Siphonopidae > Microcaecilia > Microcaecilia unicolor. The sequence continues at coordinate 81,000 of NW_021963369.1, forward strand.
AGGACCTCGGCTGGCGGGGGTCCTCCGCCAGCAAAGGTACCCGATGGCGGCGGCAGGGGAGGGTTGGCGGCAGGAGGGGGTCGAGAGGGTCATCCGCAGGGGAGGCCAGGGCCAAATCTACGGGAGCCCATGCCCCCATGGCCCCACGTAACTACGCCCCTGCCATATAGAATGACCTATCTGAAAATTGTGCTGCTCAGATGTGGCTAAAAGTATGTGCAGTTTCCAAAGCATGCACACTTTTTGCTGCATCAGAAAGAACTCTTCGTGTGACCTGTTTAGGATGGGGTAGTAAAATAGCATGGAGTGGCGAAATAGCCTAATGGTTAATGCAATTGAACCTGGGGAACTGGGTTCAATTTCCACTGCAGCTCCTTGTGACCCTGGGCAAGTCAGTCAACCCTCCATTGCCCCTGGTTATAAAATAAGTACCTGAATATATGTAAACCGCTTTGAATGTAGTTGCAAAAACCTCAGAAAGGCGGTATATCAAGTCCCATTTCCCTTTCCCCCTTTCCCTTATGACAACACAATATCAGAAGTTAGCCATGGATCGGGCAATGAAGCCATTGTGACATCACTGATGAGGTTGGCTCTTATTGGTGGAATGAGTGGGGGAGTAGCTTAGTGGTTAGTGCAGTGGACTTTGATCCTGGGGAACTGAGTTCGATTCCCACTGCAGCTCCTTGTGACTCTGGGCAAGTCACTTAACCCTCCATTGCCCCAGGTACAAATAAGTACCTGCATATAATATGTAAGCCGCATTGAACCTGCTATGAGTGGGAAAGCGCGGGGTACAAATGTAAGAAAAATAAAAAATAAAATAAAGTATCTTTATGTAATATGTTCATTATTTCATGAATCTAGTAAACCGAAAAAAAGGCAGTTTTCAAATGGACTTGCTCTGTTTTGCCACAGTCCACTACCCACAGAATAGCCATTGCAAAGTACAGTTTGTTTTAATGCAATTACTTTTCAGTTGCTAAATTTCAAAGGAAGAAGTTTGCATAAAATATATGCGTGTTAAAAAGCACCTGCGCAGTTTACTATATATTATGAAGGTCAGTGAAAATTACTGTTTTTAGTAAACTGTGGATCCTTGTACTAAAGTGAGTTAAGCACTTATCACGCGGTTAACATGACAAGCTAAGGGATTTTGTGTTAGTTTACTTTAACGTTAAACCATGCGTTACTGCACTTTTCTGAATGTTTCTGCCAGGGTGTGGCATGGGCAAACAGTGGGCATGAAAGTGTTAGTGTACTACACACTAACTGGCTAGCACACAGTTTAACGTTGGACCACTTATCACCCCCTAAGTAGAAGGTGGTGTGTCTGCACTAACAGTACCATTAACACATGGCCTAAATGTGAAAATACTGGGAATGCCCCTTCCTGATTCAGCATTAATTTTGGGCGTGCCGCAAGTTTAAAATCTTGTGTTTTAACGCATTAACCCAAAACTGAATGGATTTTAGTAAAAAGGCGCCTATATCATTTCAATTTAGTAGAAATAACAATTTGAATTAAAGATTGTGAAGTTCATGTTTGATAGGAAATATTCTCTGTGTCTGCCTGAGGCTGTTAACAGAGCAAATGAGTGACATTACTGCTTCAGCGACAGAAGTCTGTAACAGTAAACAATGCTTCTGTCTTATAATGCTTCTGTAGATTATACATCTGTCTTATAAATAGCAGTTAACTAGGGATGCTAAGGATGTGCCACCATTTTGAAACAAAATGAAAAACAGAACAGGGCAGACCTGTGCCCTTGCATTTTATTTCTAAAACTAACAATGGAAATAGTGAATGCAAATAGATCTCATGTATATCCATTGTGGAAATCCTGAAAACCAGGCTGGGTTGTGGGCTTCAAGGACTGGATTTGAGGACCTCTGTTCTGTGAGCTAAGAGGGTAACTGTATAAATGGCACCTATTTTTAAGTGTCAAGAATATTTGGAACCTGCTCTGTACGGAAAAGAAGGCACCTACTGGTATTTTTCCTTATAGACTGCTAGCATAAGAGGTCAAAACCATATTTGTAGTTAGGCGCAATCACTTACACCAGTAATAGCCTTACAGTACACTAGTTCTGTCTCCTGAATTGTTAAAGAATGTATGTAAATGTGCACCTCACCCATGCTTCGTCCATCAGTGGCGTAGCTACCGGGGGGCCCACGGGGGCATGGGCCCCCACATCTGGGGCCCCTGGTTTGGCTGGTAGGGGTCCCTAACCCCTGCCAGCTAAAGCGTTTGTCCCTCGCTAGTGTCACATTACCTGGTGCCCTGTCCTGTTTTCAGCAGCTGTGCACGCTCAGTTTCATTAAAACAAGCGTGCACAACGACTGGAAACAGAACAGGACGCCAGGCAATGTGAGACCAGTGCGGGACAAACACTTTAACTGGCGGGGGTTGGGAACCCCTGCCTGCCAAGTTACCTTTGCAATGGTGGGGGGGCGGGGGAGCGGCGCCGGGGAGATGGTAGCGGCCGCGGGGGGAGGGGGCAGAAGTGGCGGCGGGAGGGCAGTAGGGAGACTGGAGGGTGGCGGTGGGGAGGCGGGCCAAGATGTGCCTCCCCCACCTTCGACTCTGGTCCCCCCCTCCCTTCGCGGTCTGGCTACTCCCCTGCCGTCCATGTGAACACCTACCTGCAAAGAAGGTGTCATTGAATATTGGTGTGTACTTACAGACTAGCACAGCCAGAAAATAGTCATTTACATGCTTGTCAACATACACCAGTACATAATTTGAATACTGGCATTTACATGTTCTTGCAGGATAACAGGGGAAGTTATCAATGTGGGCTACCATTAAGATTTGTTATTTTACTGTTAACACACAGAAAGGACACAGTGGAGATGACTAGTAAAAAAGGAAGCCACCAATCATGTACAGCATTCTTTATTCACTTGAAAGAATAAAGGTTACTGTACACAATTGGTGGTTTCCTTTTTTACTGCAAAACTTACCGCACTTTAGTAAAGGAGCCCCTTTGTGTCATTTCCTATGTAAAAAAAAAAAACACAAAAAAACAAGGTGAAATTTCATTTTGTGTTCAGTCATTTTAGTATGTGCTAAACTGCTGTGGTATACACTAAACTAAATCAATGTGCATTATTTGCAAAATTGCAAGCATGTGGAAAACACATGAGGTATGCACTAAAACCAAAATAAATGATAATTTTGTTGAATGGAAATGAAATATGTACACAATATAAATAGGAAATGATACAGTGACACGATGCAGACTCCTAATCTGATAGGCAGATGCTTTAATAGACTCTGTCCGAAGCTTTTTATCTTTTGTTAGCCTAGATCTATCTCCTGGCCCTGATTCACTGATACTTATTTTTCTCTCTCTTTCTCTGCACATATCCTACAGACTGCTAAAACCTGTCATTTCTTTCTCTATTGTCAAAATTCATCCCTTCCTTTCTGAGCACATTACAAAACCCTTATCCACACTCTTGTCACCTCTCGCTTAGACTATTGCAACTTGCTTCTCACAGGTCTCCCACTTAGCCATCTCTCTCTCCCCTTCAATCTGTACAAAATTCTGCTGCACGACTTATATTCCATATAGAATGTTTGTACGTTTGGGAAGCTTGCCAGGTGCCCTTGGCCTGGATTGGCCGCAGTTGTGGACAGGATGCTGGGCTCGATGGACCCTTGGTCTTTTCCCAGTATGGCATTACTTATGTCACTAGCTCATATTAGCTTTCTCCTCATGTCACTTCTTTGGCTCCCTTTTCGTTTCTGCATAGAGTTCAAACTCCTCTTATTGACTTTGCAGCTCCTCAGTACCTTGCCACTCTTATTTCTCCCTAAATAAGAGTGGAAATAAGAGTGGAAAGTTATTTCTCCCTAAATTCCTGCCCTGGAACTCCATTCATTGGATACATCTCTCCTGTATGTACCCTTCTCCTCCACTGCCAACTCCAGACTCTGTTCCTTTTATCTTGCTGCACCATACCTGGAATAGACTTCCTGAGCCAGTACATCAAGCGCTATCTCTGGCCATCTTCAAATCTAGGCTAAAAGTCCATCTTTTTGAGGCTGCTTTCAAATCCTTACCCCTGTTCACTTGTTCAGTACCCATGTCTGTTTTATCATTCCCACCTTAAGTAGTTCCCTTATTTGTCCTGATTAGATTGTGAGTTCTGTCGAGCAGGGACTGTCTGTTCATGTTCAAGTGTACAGCGCTGCATACATCAAGTGGTGCTGTAGAAATAAGTAGTAGTAATAGTACTATCAGAGGGGTGGCATGGGTGGAGAGTGAGCATGGAAGCATTAACATGTCACACTTCCCACCTCCTAAATAGGAGGTACTAAGTGCTTCTACATTAATACTGAGAAGGTACCATGTGTTAATCTGAATGTTTATGCACAATCAGCATTAAAAAATTATGAGAACAACCCTTTTTCAATGCAGTGGTGATTCAGGGGCGTTCACTAAAGATGTGTGCAGCGTTACTGCATACAGTGGATCCAAGCGTAATTTTCACGCCGGGATGTACACTTGGTTTCAGTTGGTGTAAAGTCTTGCAACCAAAGTTCAGCACAAATCCCGGTGGTACGCACTATTCTTTAAAGGGCGCTGATCCTGGAATGCCCGTGATAGAATAGCGTTCAGCAGCCAATTTACTGAATCAAGTCCTAAGGCCAAAACTTAACGCCCTTTAGTAGAAGGTTCCCTAAGTTTTTCATATGCTTGAAAGTCGGAAATAACCACCTCATAAGACAGCAGTAGGGCAGTTGCTGGTGTTTAGCAGTCTTCAGGGGTTGAGCATTTAGATCACACTTGTTTGGTTTTTCATTCCTAATAGACCTTCCTGAGCTCATTCTGATAAGTAAAGCCAAGTTTACTTGGTTAAGCTTAACTGCTCCCAGCAGTAAAGAGATAACAGGAAAAAAAAATGAGGATCTTTAAGAGAAAGGAAACAGCTTCTGTGTACCAGGAGGCAAATAGTCTTTTTAATGGCTTTATTTGATATTTTAGATTAGATTTTTTAAAGGGTCTGTTATTGATGGCATTTTTGTCTTTGAAAAGGAGAAAAGCAATTCATATTGCTAATGGTTAGAGTGCACACATTGAACACAGAAATATATCTTAGTGAAGTTATTATTTCTTTTTGGCTGGGATGTCTGATTCAGCAGTTAACATAACAGGCCACATTGTTTTTTTTTTCTAAATAGGACTTTGAGCACAGGAGTTAAATAAAATGATTTGAATGCACAGAAGTAATTGTATGTTGCAGTGAAGATCTTTGTATGCATGCTGGAAAGGAAAAGAGAGAGAGAGAAGAGTTGATAAGAAATTCAGATACTTGAAAGGTATAAATAATGCACAAAAGGCAAGTGTTGGTCATGGTAGTTCTAGAACAAGCAATTACTGTCTGAGAATAAAGGCAGGAAATGTGGTAGATTAACGGAGCAGCTGTCTCAAAGCAGGTGGTACTGCTGGTGGTGGGTCAAATGTGGTTTCCAGTGCTTTGGCTACATTAGAACAGGGGTCCTAACTCTGGGTTTGAGGGCCACAAACCAAAATATACAACTCAACCTGTGTATTGGAACAAGTTTACAGCCCATGAGGATTGGTGTTGAGAGCTAATGCTTTAGAGGGTTTGTTTATTCCTGTGTTTCTCTATGAGTACAGTGCTCTAGTAATGTTGGACAGATTGGGTTGTTTTTTGTTGTTAGCCTGGCTGTAAGATGCCCTCCATTTCTTCTGTACCATGTATTTTCAACTATTTCATAGATATCAGTATAAAGTCATATACAGTATAATTAAGCTCTTTTAGAACAGAGTTAAATGATCTGATAAAGCTAATTATTTTCTCAGAATTCAGTTCCCAATAAAATCCCAAAACAAACTCATGAAAGTTAAATACAATTTTTTCTTCCTATACTACGTTATTCTTTATGGGGGCACATTAGCCCCAAAAGTCTATAAATGGTGCTTAAGATTGTGTGTGCAAATGTTGGCATGTACCCAATTTGCATGTGTGATTTAATTCAATAATGACCCAATTAGCACCGATAATTGGATGCTAATAGGATGCTAATAATCAATTATCAGCACTAATTGGCATTAAATGAAATTTATGCACACATTTTTAGTCACGGGGATCTGCATGTAAATGTTACGTGTGGCTCCAAAAGGGGGCGGGCCCATGGGTGGATCAGGGGTATCAGGGTATATCAATCAGAAATGAGATGAACTCAGAACAAAGAGTTCCTGTTTTGTTTGCAGGTTGCTCTGAATAGTTTGTAGTGAGATGAGCAAAGTTGTGGAAATGACAAATTAATTGCATAGCACATTCACAAGAGCAGGGATTGCCACAATCATGGCAGCCCTTGAGGAACTCTCTCACGAGGCCTTCATTGATATACGATTGTTAGTAGGATATTTTTAAAAAGCAGCCGGTTTTTGTTTTGTTTATACTCCTGGACATAATAGGCAAGAAAAAGAATCATAGGTCTTTGAAAAGTAATACAGTATTCCATAGCGTCCCACAGATCAATCCAGAGACTTGTGGGTTGTGTCTCGCTACCAGCAGGTGGAGATAGAGAGAACCTCCGAGGTTTGCTATATGTGGACCTGTGCAGCCAAGTAAACCTTAGTATTCTCTCTATCTAGCAGGTGGAGGGACATCTCTGTGCAGCTCTGGTTTGATCTGGCTACTGGTGTCCTTTAGGCCTAGTTTAGCACAGTCAGGGGTTGAGTGGCTGTAGCTTCTGGTGTACACCTGGTGGTGCCAGGTCCCTCCCGGTCTCCCCCTATCTTTCCTCCGTTGCCCGGGGCTGTGGGCCTGATCGGGTGTTGCCTTTCTCTCCTGAGTAAAAAAAAAAAAAAAAAAGGTAAAGGTAAGCTTCTCTAAGAGACTTTGTTTTTGTTTAATCATACGGAGGAGCTAAACAGGCTGCCGAGTCTGTTTGAGGGGCAGGCGTTTGTGGAGCATATCAGTGCCTTCTGAGGCGGCTAAGCGCTGCTCCCGCCGTCAGCCCACAGCCGGTGTTCAGCGCGACGGGGGTTCCCCTCAGGCGTCCGGTGAGTCGGAAGCAGTTAGTGCAGCGCGCATCGGCGGGCACAATTTTTTCCTCTCAGGGGCGACCAGCTCCGCACGTGGTGGTTGACAGACAGGAGGCACAGCGCGCTTCTGTGGCACAGGCTCTGGTGGAGGAAAGCAATTTAGAGGGAGCAGGGGAGTTCCTTTCATCTCCTTTTCCCCCGGATTTTGTTTTATTAATGCACAATGCCTTTCTTCTGAAGAAGTCAGGAGCTTCTCTTCAGGCAGCCCGTCTCTTCCTCAACAAACTTCAGTTGCTGCAGCCTCTCAGTCTTTCCTGCCAAAACGTCCCCGGGTAGAGATTTTGAATCCCGAGGAGCTATCTGACATAGATGGCCTGGTTTTGTCTCCGGGATCTCCCTCAGAATCATTGGATTTGGCAGATTAGGTCACCCTGCCTTCTGAGGAGGGGGATGACCCGACGGCTGCCGGTCTTTTTCGCAGGGAAGAATTTCCCGCCCTGATTATTAGGGGTTTTGAGGTTTTGGCCATTTCACCCCCGAATCGTCAGGGGGGAACAGGTCTGGTACCCTCTATTGTGTCTGGCACCAAATGCCCACCTTGTTCCTTTCATGTGCATGAGGCCATGAAAATCCTTATTTCGGCGCAGTAGGCTATGCTGGACAGTGAGCTTAAGGTTGCTAGAGCTATGTCGCGTCTTTACGCGCTGCCTGCTGCTTAGACTTGCTGAAGGTTCCTACGGTGGATTCATTAATCACAGCGGTCAGTATGAAAACCACTCCCTGTGGAGGGTGGCACGGCACTCAAGGACCCTCAGGATCGTAAGTTGGAGACTTGCTTGAAGCTGTCCTTTGAAGTAGTGGCCCTTTCCCTGCAAGCTTCAGTTTGTGGCTCCTATGCGGCGCAGGCATGCTTATCGTGGGTACAGAAAGCCTTCTCTCCGGAGGACCTTGTGGCTGTTTTGCCGGCCTTAGAGTCCGGTTTAGCCTTCCTTGCGGATCTTCTTTATGATCTTTTGAGGGCTTCGGTGAAGGAGGTTCCCCTAGCGGTCACCCGCATTACAGGCTGTGGTTGCGACATTGGGCTGCAGATGTGGCCTCTAAGTCACAACTGGCAAGGCTTCCTTTTAGGGGAAAGCTTTTGTTTGGGACAGACCTAGAACAGATTGTGAAGGACCTCGGTGACTCTAAGGGCCAGCGCCTCCCTAAGGACAGGTCCAAATTTGTGCGACCTGTGGGACCTAGACCTAAGTTTAGGGATACACGTCATTACTGTCCAGGTCACGGGGCCTGTTTTCAGAGAGCAAAGTCTTCTTAGAGACCTCAGCCCTTTTGAGGTGACAGGCGGGCCTTCCTTTCTGGTAACAGAAACCAGCCCGCAGCCAGGTTCGCCCAATGATGGAGCCCTGGTCCATCTTCAGCCGGTTACTGGGGGCAGGCTGTCCCTATTCCTGGTGGAGTGGACCAGGGTAACATCCGATAGATGGGTCTTGGAGGTTATCAGAGACGGCTACAAGTTAGAATTGGCTCGTCCGATAGTAGACTCGTTTCTGGAATCTCCTTGCAAATCTCCCGCCAAGGTGCGGGCAGTTCGTCACACCCTCCTCAACTTACAATGACTGGGAGCCTTCCAGCCTGTACCCCCAGCAGAAAGAGGGTGCGGTCGATACGCCATTTATTTTGTGGTGCCAAAAAAGGGCAGTTCTTGGCGACCCGTCCTCTCAATTGCGTCAACAGGTCCTTACGGGTTCGGCATTTCCGCATGGAAACCCTCCACTCAGTGATCACAGCGGTACAGCTAGGGGAGTTTTTGACATCTCTCGATCTGAGGCCTATTTACACATTCCAATTTGGCCTCCCCACAGGCGTTTTCTTTTTCTTTGCTTTGCAGTGCTTGGTCGTCATTTTCAATTCAAAGCAATGCCCTTCGGCCTAGCCACAGCACCTCAGACTTTTTCCAAGGTCCTTGTCGTAGTGGCGGCCTATCTCAGAAAGGGATTCAAGTCCATCCTTATGTAGACGACTGGCTTGTGCGGGCGTCTTCTTTCGAGGAGAGTCGACGGGCAACCGACAGTGGTCGGGTTGCTTCAATCGCTTGGTTGGGTGATCAACTTCCCAAAGTGCAGCCTTATGCCCTCCCAGATGCTGGAATACTTGGGAGTGTGCTTCGATACTCGAACAGGGATAGTTTCTCTTCTGTCAGCTTGAGCAGAGCAGTTGCAGGGTCAGTTACGAGCTCTGTTCCAAACTCTGAACCCGCGGGCTTGGGACTATGTACAAGTTCTTGGTTCCATGGCCTCCATCTTGGACATCGTAAAGTGGGCCAGAGCTCACATGCGCCCTCGGCAGTGGCACCTTCTGAGCCGTTGGTCCCCTCTTTCGGAGGATTACGAGGTTCGGGTACCATGTTCGACCCGTCTGCACACAATCATGCACTGGTGGTTCATTCAAAAGAATCTGGTGTCAGGCATTCCTCTGCAAACCTCGGAATGGAAGATCATGACTACGGATGCGTCGCTGTCTGGTTGGGGGCCTCATTGCCTCCAACACACGGCCCAGGGCATTTGGACCTCGACGGAGGCGTCTTGGTCCATCAACCGGTTGGAGTTGCGGGCGATTCGTCTGGTCCTGCGGAAGTTTCTGTCTCTTCTCCGTAGTTGCCCAGTTTGAGTTCTCTCGGACAATGTGACGGCGGTCGCCTATGTGAACCGTCAGGGGGGCACCAAGAGTGCACCACTAGCATGCGAGGCGGCCCTGATCTGTCATTGGGCAGAGACTCATCTCTCTCTCTTGACTGCGGCTCATATAGCAGGGTCACAGAATGTGCAAGCGGACTTTCTCAGTCGCCACCAGTTGGAGCTGGGGGAATGGATACTCCCCTTTGGCCTTAGATCAGATAGCTGCCCATTGGGGGATGCCGGTGATGGACTTAATGGCCACCGCATTCAATACGAATGTTCCCCGTTTCTTCAGCAGGGGAAGAAAGCTGGGCTCGGAAGGCATCGATGCTCTTCTACAACCAGGGGCCTACTCATGCCTTTCCCCCATGGCCTATGGTGGGCGGTTACTGACTCACGTTGCCAGTCATCCCAGTCGAGTGATCCTGGTGGCCCCGGATTGGCCCAGACGTCCCTGGTACGCAGATATGGTCAGGCTCCTGTTCGATCGTCCTCTCTGGCTCCAGGTTAGGACGGTCTCTTGCTGCAGGGGCCAGTCATGATGGAGGATCCCTCCACCTTTGGTCTTACGGCATGGCCCTTGAAAGGGCGAAGTGGTGTGCGAGTTCGGGATTGTCAGTGATTTCGGCTTTTGTATTGGTTGTCCTCGCGATTCTTCAGGAGGGTGTTCAGAAATCACTCCCGTTGAGTTCTCTTAAGGTGCAGGTGGCAGCTCTGGCATGCTTTTAGAGGCCGGCTTCAGGGGGCGTCGATCGCCTCCCATCCGGATGTGGTTTGTTTTTTGAGGGGCGTAAATCAGTTGCGTCCTGCCATCCTGGAACCTTAATCTAGTTCTCAAAGCACTTCAGCCTACGTGGCATTGGTAAGCAAGCCCCTGCACAAATTCGTGCTCATTCTACGCAAGCTCAGGCTTCCTCCTGTGCAGAGTCCCGTTTGGTTTCTCTGGAAGATATCTGCAGAGCCGCTGCATGGGCTTCGGTCCATACGTTCACTCATCATTATCGGATGGATGTAGCAACTCAGCAGGATGCGTTGTTTGGCTCGTTGGTGATTGCTGCCGGGTTGGGGGTGTCCAGCCCTACTTGAGGACTGCTTGGGTACATCCCACAAGTCTCTGGATTGATCTGTGGGACGCTATGGAAGGAAAAATTAATTCTTATCTGATAATTTTCTTTCCATTAGTCCCCCCCCCCTGGATTTACTGTCTGCGGTTTTGTTTCGGTTGGTTAGTTTTTTTCGGGTTTCGTTGTTCTAAATGTTCCTTCGTTTGATTAAATAATACAAACAAATGAATTTGGAAGTGATGGAGGTATGTTGGGCATTTGGTCTGACAATGTCAGGAGAGTTTTCTATTGTTTCCATTCCACTGCTTTGGTATCGTTCATACTAAGGTTTACTTGGCTGCACAGGTCCACATATAGCAAACCTCGGAGGTTCTCTCTATCTCCACCTGCTGGTAGAGGGATACAACCCATAAGTCTCTGGATTGATCTGTTGGGACTAATGGAAAGAAACCCTCCCTTCAAAACAAAAAAAATAACAAAGTATACAGATTTACTTAGTCTACCTAGTTTAAATTCTTCCTTTCTATTTTTCTACCACTCATCTACCCATCTTTTATCAAACCTCTCAACACTGCTATTCCCACTTCCCTCTGTGAAGGCCATTGTAAACTGGGTGCCTTCATTTAGGCATCCTGAGGATGTACTACTACTACTACTAGTCATTTCTATAGCGCTACTAGAAGTATGCAGCGCTGTACACACTATATGCAGGTACTTTCTTTGTCCCTAGGGGGCTCACAATCTAAGAGGGTCTTTTACTGAGGCGTGCTCATGTTTTTAGCGCGCGCTAAAATTGTGGGCTCACTAAACATTAGAGACGCCAATGCATTCCTATGGAGCTGCAGTGGGAATCAAACCCAGGTTGCCAGGATCAAAGTCCGCTGCACTAACCATTAGGCTACTCCTGTTCTATAATAGCATGTGGGTGCCCAGATTCTATTCAGCATGCACTATACGTATGCACCAGTTGCGCAAGCCATTGACCTGTTGTAATTGCAGCCACTTAAGGGGCCCTTTAAAAAGACACTGTAAAAAGACATGGCCTGCAGCAGTGTAGCCATGTGTATTAGGTGTGCGCTGGACCAGTTTTTACCGTGTCTGCAAAAAAAGTGTTTTTTTTTAATGTGACAGGAAAATGGCATGTGGTAAAACTGAAACCAGTGCACGTCTAAAACCGACCTGAGCCCTTAACGCCACCCATTGATGTAGCGGTAAGGGCTCACGTGCTACATGCGCGGTGACCGGCGTGTGCCATTGATTACCGCTGGAAATGGTGCATGTGGGAGGAAATAAATAATTTATCAAGGCATTATGGGTGTGCGCCAAATCTGAAATTACCACCAGAGGGGCGCGCTAGTCTTGCAGTAGTCTCATTTGGGCATGCCTACCACAGCTTAGTAAATTGGCCCCTAAATGTGGCAAGGATGTGCATAATGTACAGTATTTTGTAAGCTACGCACATAAGTGGGAGCTCTGCCCATGTCCCACCCTTGCTTTGCTTATGTATATGCCCCTCACATTTACGTGCCATTGTAGAATAACAAGCAAGTGCCCCAATGGCACTTTTTGTGGGTAAGTTTATGCATGTAAGCGCTAGTATTCTTTACATTTAATCTAATCTAATATAAGCATGTATATTCCCCTTCACCTCTGAGGCTCTATGTGGATAACAACATAGAATTAAAAAATGAAACATAACCTATTGAAAACAGTTGCCTTACAGTAATTTACAGCCAAAAAAATACTCCTTTCTTCCTTCATACTAAAGAATCCTTCAAATATTGATTAAATAGGAAAATCTTAATTGCTCTCCTTAATGTAGAATAACGTGTAATGTTTATGATATCTTTTGGCAAATTGTTCCATAGCTCTGGGCCTCTTCCAATTAAAGATCTGTTCCTTGTAATCACCTTTCTGCAGACAACAACAAAAGAGACCTTCAACCTTGTCTCACAATTAGAACGCAAAGTTCTGCGAGCAGAATAGAGAGAAACTATATCATGAAGACAGTCAGGGACTAAACCATGTAAAAATTGAAAAACAAACAGCAGCACCTTGAAATGAACTCTTGCCCGTACTGGCAACCAGGAATGGGGTTGTATGATCAACAGATCTACCTGTAAATGCGGGTGCCTAGATTATAGAATTTCCCCTTATCCTCCGTTTTTTATATAGAGTGACCGAAATTATGCAGGCAAATCTGGTGATATTCTGGATTTCTGCGTGCATTTTAATTACTTAAGCCAATCATGCTGATAATTACCACTTATCAAGAAATTATTGACACTAATTGGCATTAATTAGAATTTACGTGCACAACTTGCTAGGCATATTCTGTAAGGTGGTGCACATAAATTCTAATGCATGCTGCCAAAAAGGGGGCATGGCTATGGGTATAGAATGGGCAGGCCATGGGCGTTCCAAAAATCTACACGCAGGGTTATAAAATACATCTGCTTCACACCTTATTTAGGTTCTGGTATTTATATCAAGTTTTACTTGGTGTAAATGGTTGCGCCTAGAGTTAAGCACAGGCGTGGCTGCTAGGTGTATTCTATAAACCCACCTAAATGTAGGAATGGTTTACAGAATACACCTAGGTGGACATTTTTTCATGCCTATATTTACATAAGCTTTTCCATACTGGAACAGACCGGAGATCCATCACGCCCAGTATCATGTCAGTGGCCAATCCAGGTTACAAGTACCTGGCAAGATCCCAGAACAGCAAAACAGATTTTATTCTTCTTATCCTAAAATATGCAGTGGATTTTTCCAAGTCCATCTTAATAATCACTTATGGACTTTTCTTTTAGGAAATTATCCAAACCTTTTTTAAACCCCACTAAGCTAACTACTTTTACCAGAATTCTCTGGCAACAAATTCCAGAGTTTAATTACTCATTGAGTGAAGAAATATTTTCTCCGATTAGTTTCAAATTTACTACTTAGTAGCTTCTTTGTATGCCTCCTAGTCATAGTATTTTTGGAAAGAGTAATCTACCTGTTCCACTCCACTCAGTATTTTATAAACCTCTTATCATATCTCCCCTCAGATGTCTCTTCTTCAAGCTAAGGAGCCTTTGCCGTTTTAGCCTTTCCTCATAGGGAAGTCATCCCATCCCCTTTATCATTTTTGTCGCCCTTCTCTGTACCTTTTCTAATTCTGCTATATCTCTTTTGAGATGCGGTGACCAGAACTGCACACAGTACTTGAGTTGCAGTCATACAATGGAGCCATAAAATGGCATTATAATATTCTCAGTTTTGTTTTTCATTCCTTTCCTAATAATTCCTAACATTCTATTTGCTTTCTTAGCTGCCGCTGCACAATGAGCAGAGGGTTTCAACGTATCATCAACGATGACACCTAGATCTTTTTCATGAGTGGTGTCTCCTTATGTAAAACCTTGCATCATGTAACTATGGTTTAGGTTCCTCTTTCCCGCAAACATCTCTTTCCACTTGTTCACATTAAAAGTCAAATGCCATTTGGATGCCCAGTCTCGTAAAATCCTCTTGCAATTTTTCACAATCCTCTTGCAATTTAACAACTTTGAATAACTTTGTGTCATCAGGAAATTTAATTACCTCACTAGTTATTCCCATCTCTAGATCATTTATAAATACGTTAAAAAGTAGCGGTCCCAGCACAGACCCCTGGGGAACCCCACTATCTACTCTTCTCCATTGAGAATACTGACCAGTTAACCCTACTCTCTTTTCAATCTTTTAAACAGTTTTTAATCTACAATAGGACATTGCCTCCTATCCCATGACTTTCTAATTTCCTCAGGAGTCTTTCATGAGGTACTTTGTCAAATGCTGTTGAAAAATCTAGATACACAATATCAACCAGCTCACCTTTATCCACATTCTTATTTACCCCTTCAAAGAAATGTAGTAGATTGGTGAGGCAAGATTTCCCTCCATTAAATCCATGTAGGCTTTATCTCATTAATCCATGCTTATGTATATGCTCCATAATTTTATTCTTTATAATAGTCTGTACCATTTTGCCTGGCACCGACGTCAGACTCATCGGTCTATAATTTCCTGGATAACCTTTGGAACCCTTTTATAAAATTCTCATTACATTTGCTACCCTCCAATCTTCTGGTACCATGCTTGACTTTAAAGATACATTACATAACAATAGCTCTGCAAATTCATTTTTCAATTCTATCAGTTCTCTGGGATGTATATCATTGGGTCCAGGCGATTTGCTACTCTTCAGTTTGTTTTTTTTTGTTTTTGTTGTTACATTTGTACCCCGCACTTTCCCACTCATGGCAGGCTCAATGCGGCAGGCAGTGGAGGGTGAAGTGACTTGCCCAGAGTCACAAGGAGCTGCCTGTGCCGGGAATCGAACTCAGTTCCTCAGTTCCCCAGGACCAAAGACCACCACCCTAACCACTAGGCCACTCCTCCACTCCAGTTTGTCAGATTGCTCCATTACATCTTTCGTGTTTAGAGAGATTTATATGTTTCTCTGACTCGTCAGCATTGAATACCATTTCTGCCACTGGTATGTCCCTCATTTCTTCCTCGGTGAAGACTGAAGCAAAGAATTTATTTATTTTCTCCACTATGGCCTTGTCTTCCCTGAGCGCCCTTTTAATCCCTTGGTCATCTAGCAGTCCAACTGATTCTTTTGCCAGCTTCTTGCTTCTAATATACCTAAAAAAGTTATCCTGTGTTTTTTGTCTCCAGTGCAATCTTCTTTTCAAAGTCTCTCTTTGCCTTCCTTATCAGTGTTTTTTGCATTGACTTGCCATTCCTTATGCTGTTTCCTATTCCATTTTCTGAAGGATTTTCTGTTAGCTCTAATAGTTTCCTTCACCTCACTTTTTAATCATGCCGGCTTTCGTTTACCATTCCTTCCTACTTTTTTAATACATGGAATATGTCTGGTCTGGGCTTCCAGGATGGTATTGTTGAACAGTATCCATGCCTGATGTCAATTTTTGAGCTTTGTGCTCCTCTAATTTTCTTTTTCTCCCTTCTCATTTTATCATATTCTCCGTTCTGAAATGTAAATGCACCATATATGTGTCCGAAGCATTTTAAAGTCTGCAATTGTGCAGGCCTCCGCCATGTTTGTTGGTATATTATTCTCCAGCTTTGTTGTCTTCATCTTTCCTTAGAAGACTCATGTTTAATGGAACGGTGAGACTAGCTGCCATGTTGGACCATCAAGGTTAGTAATAATTTGTAGACCCACCAAAACTAATGAGGCTGTTTGAAACTTCTGGCCACCCCATATTCACTAATGTTAGAGTTATAGTTATGACTGGTCATGGAAACGTGACACAGCTTTGTCACTGTGCTAAGGATTGCAACATGGCTGCTCTGTGCAGGTTATTGTTGCAACCCTCATAGGGCAGTACTGGTGCATCAAGCTTCCAGAGCCTTTCTTAAATCATATCACACATTATATACACTCTTAAAATAATATTCAAATATGTAAACTGTGTCAGAATTTTACATTTTTCATGTTCTTCTATGCCTCTGTTGCTTTGCTTTATTTCCATAGAAATACTATGCTATGCACAGCTGTTTACTAGCACAACTAGACTAAAAGACAGTTTGCTAAAGAATTTTGCCTTAGGCACAGAATGGAAGAAAACCTTTAGAACTGTATAGCTTGAACCATGTAAACTGCCTCTTCATCCCATGCTTTTGAAAACACTATTGCCCTTTATGAATTTTCACAGATATGACAAAAACAAGTGTGGCTTCTGTTGCCAATGCAATTTTTGCAGGGTCTCTAGGTAGCATTTTAACCCTTGTGATGTTCTCATCAAAGCTTCTTAAGTAAAATTCCAGGAGATACGCTGCTGCTTGTTAAAGGAATAGGACCCCTGAGATGCCTTTGAATATACCTGCAAAGTGAGAGGTGCCAAGAGAAAGATAATACGGCTGATCATTTTCATTCACCTTTAACTGGATATAATTTAGGTGCATGAAATTTCTTATTGGAAGTGTGTTTGAATTAGACTGTTCTAGCAAGCATCAGAGTACAGGAAATGAGAAAACTGACAGACATGATTTACTAGAATTCCAAATAACATTTTTGTAATGGGCATACCAACAAATCAAATAAACATGTTTTGGATTGATGATGTAAAGAAATAGTTTAGGAGTGATTTGTCTCCTCTTTTTTTTTTTTCTAAGCTATCATTTTCAACGAGTATCTCCAGTTTCCAGATCCTCTTAGCAATCTCCAATGGCCTGTCCAACCAATGGAACTGCATAGCTTGATTTCCATACATCTTCAAATCAGTCTGTGAAAAAGCTGATTTTCTATATTCACTTTAACGTTTTTGTTCATAATATATTTCCTGAACTTTTAAAATGGTTATTTTTTGAAATGTCCTTAACAAGTAATTCTAGACTATTGGGAAAGCTGCAATTTGCTGCTGGACTCTGGGCCTCATCCAAAATGGATTTGCTTCTGTTCTTGGCTGTTGGGGGAGGGAACCTTTTTACAAAATAGGCAGGCTGGATGACACCATATTGAACCCCAGGCAAATATACATTTGTGGACCTCACCATGGACTCCCCATTTGCTTGGTTTCTCTCCTCCTCCCACACCCCATGGATTCTCCATTGCTGTTGTTTTGCCCCCACCCAATCATATTTACTTTCCTTGTCTTCCCCCATACTTTCATTCATGGCCTTCCCCTCCTCCTTACGTTGTTTCCGTTTCCTTTCCCCATACTTTCATTATGCCCCCCCCCCCCCCCCAACACATACACATTTCACCTCTCCAGAAGTACATGGAAAGTGCACAGTATTGCCGTGGACATGGCAGTTTGTGAGTGACGGTGGGGATTAGACAAGCACATGGTTTGAATCCAGTCCTGGATTTCTGCACTCTGTCACCATGCACGTATTGGACCTGGAGCACTGATTTCAGTGGGTAGAATCATGGACTACAACTAGCATATTGATGTGACTGGAAAAAAAATGTCCTCTTGTTTTGTTGCTATTTGAAAATAAAAAAAATATTTCCCTATTGAAACCATTTCATTCTCTGCCGACTGAAAAGTCCTAATCTATGTAGCCTCTCTTCATAAGTGAGGTGTTGGTGTTGCATCCGCTATATCATTTTTGTTGCCCTTCACTGAAGCTTTTCTAGTTTCAGTATATCCTGTTTGGGTAGAAAGGGTGAGTGGTTTGTGTAAATACTTGGAAAATTACAGGACCTCCAGACATTGCTGCCTGAGCAGTGACTTCTCCTACGTTTGGAGGTCCTATTATAATGCCTTGGATGAGGTTAATGACTTACACTGTAATGCTCTTACTTGATATCTCAATCCTTAGCTGTCATCTCATCCTCACCTGAAACATGGGCAGTGTCAGGTCCAATAAAAATTGCTTCCTCTGATTATCGGCTTCACCTTATTCCATCTACCGCTTGCTACACTGTTTTCTGTTCATCAGTTGCTTTGTTTTTGAACATGCTGGGTAAGAAGCCTGCCCCCTTCCCATTGTTTCTTTGAGGACAGAATATCAATTGATATATGCTACTTCTGTAATTTTGCTACTTGTGCCAGTTTCAAGTCCTTGTGATTTCATTGTTGTTTTTACTAGGTTACCATTTGTCCGGATTTCCCCGGACATGTCCTCTTTTTGAGGGCGTGTCTGGGGCGTCTGGTGGGTTTTGCCAGCACGCACGTTTTCCAGAGAACAAAATATGGTAAACTAATACAAAACAACTGAACAACAGCCAAATTCAATCCCAAAAGGTCATAAAAAGGCATACAATACCTTGAAAGCATGAGATTACCCTCAGAACCAACGGTATGACCAAGGTCTGACCACAAGACCCGTTATCTATATAAGATTTTTGGTGTCCGTGGTCTGATCTCTTTCATTGGGTAAGGAAATTAATCTCAAATGCTTACAATCAAAACTTTCTCATAGTGCAAACATTATCACTGAGAATCAAATATTTCCAAAAGCACAGTTATAGCATAAATAACTTAGCTTTTCCTCAGCTGGCTTTAGCACCCCTCATTCTAACTGCTTAATTGTGTTCAACGGGGCCCTTATCATTTCAACCCGCTTCTGGGCTTCATCAGGAACACCCAGTTTTAAAACAAACTTATGGCAGGGGCATTCATCTGAAAGGAGAGACCCAGAAAAACTCAGCAAATTGTTTCAAAACAACACACTACACTAACAAACTACTCCTGGTTATACAAAAATATAAAAATGTACAAAGCCTAACATGTAAAACCCACCCAAACACCCAGCACTCACCTTGCTGACAGGAATCCACTAGGAAACGCCAGCAATCATTGCTCAAGTGTGAAGGTATAGTCTCTTGAGCAATGATTGCTGGCGTTTCCTAGTGGATTCCTATCAGCGAGGTGAGTGCTGGGTGTTTGGGTGGGTTTTAGATGTTAAGCTTTGTACATTTTATATTTTTGTATAACCAGGATTAGTTTGTTAGTAGTGTAGTGTGTGGTTTTGAACAATTTGCTGAGTTTTTTTCTGTAATCAACTGTAATACGGGCCCCTAGAAGCCAAAAGATGGGACAGAGTGAAAGAGAGAGACTGCCTCAGTTGCGGCTGTATGCCATGGAGGCTATCTCTTCTCCCACACTCCCCGCCTAGTTGGCCGCGGAGGAGGCGTCGGGTTACTACTCTCGTCCTCCTGTAGCTTCCAACCCCTCCTCCTACCACAGTCTCACTGCTTCTCATCCTTTGAAGTCCACTCCATCCGTCTATTCTACCCGTTGCCACTCAGAGTGGCAGTCATTTACCGCCCCCCCTGATAAATCCCTCTCTTCCTTCCTCACCGACTTCGATGCCTGGCTTTCTGTTTTTCTTGAACCCTCCATCCATCCCTCATTCTCGGAGACTTTAACATACACGTTGATGACCCGTCCAACTCTCACGCTTCTCAGTTCCTCACTCTAACATCCTCCTTCAACCTTCAGCTATGTTCCACCACCCCTACTCACCGTGATGGCCATTGCCTTGACCTCGTCCTCTCCTCTTCCGGCTCACCCTCCAATTTCCACACCTCAGCTCTTCCTGTCTCTGATCATCACCTGATCACCTTCACACTTCTTCACCCTCCCCCTCAGCCCCGCCCAACATTAACCACTACTTCCAGGAATCTCCAGGCTATTGACCCTCCCACCTTATCATCTAGTATTTCTAATCTCCTCCCCTCCATCATGTCCTCCGAGTCTGTTGACGAGGCTGTCTCCGCTTACAATGCCACTCTCTCCTCTGCTCTGGACACCCTTGCACCATCCACCTCCCGTCCCACAAGGCATACTATTCCCCAGCCCTGGCTGACCCCTTGCATCCGTTACCTTCGCTCCTGCGCCCGATCTGCTGAACGCCTCTGGAGGAAATCTCGCACCCATTCAGATTTCCTTCACTACAAATTCATGCTATCCTCCTTCCAGTCCTCACTATTCCTTGCCAAACAGGACTATTACACCCAATTGACTAATTCTCTCAGCTCTAACCCTCGTCGTCTCTTCGCCACCCTTAACTCCCTCCTCAAAGTGCCCTCCTATCCCACCCCCCCTCACTCTCTCCTCAATCACTGGCTGACTACTTCCGCGACAAGGTGCAAAGATCAACCTTGAGTTCACTACCAAGCCTCTCTTCACCCTTCCCTCCCTCAACCAACCAACCCAGACCTCCTTCTCCTCCTTTCCTGATATCTCCGAGGAGGAAACCGCCCGCCTTCTTTCCTCCTCAAAATGCACCACTTGTTCCTCTGATCCCATCCCCACCAACTTACTTAACACCATCTCCCTACTATCACCCCCTCCATCTGTCATATCCTCAACCTCTCTCTCTCCACTGCAACTGTCCCCGACACCTTCAAGCATGCTGTAGTCACGCCACTCCTCAAAAAACCATCACTAGACCCTACCTGTCCCTCCAACTACCGCCCCATCTCCCTCCTACCCTTCCTCTCCAAGACACTTGAGCGCGCAGTCCACAGCCGCTGCCTTGATTTTCTCTCCTCTCATGCCATCCTCGATCCACTTCAATCCGGTTTTCGCCCTCTTCACTCGACAGAAACAGCACTCTCTAAAGTCTGTAATGACCTGTTCCTTGCCAAATCCAGAGGCCACTACTCCATCCTCATCCTCCTGGATCTATCCGCCGCTTTTGACACTGTCAATCATGACTTACTTCTTGCCACACTGTCCTCATTTGGGTTCCAGGGCTCTGTCCTCTCCTGGTCTCCTCCTATCTCTACCACCGCACCTTCAAAGTTCACTCTCATGGATCTTCCTCCACCCCCATCCCCTTATCTGTTGGTGTTCCCCAGGGATCGGTCCTTGGACCCCTTCTCTTCTCAATCTACACCTCTTCCCTGGACTCCCTGATCTCATCTCATGGTTTCCAGTATCATCTCTATGCTGATGACACCCAACTGTATCTCTCCACACCAGACATCACTGCGGAGACCCAGGCAAAGGTATCGGCCTGCTTATCCTACATTGCTGCCTTGATGTCCAACCGCCACCTGAAACTGAACATGTCCAAGACCGAGCTTATTGTCTTTCCACCAAAACCCACTTCTCCTCTTCCTCCGCTTTCTATCTCAGTTGATAACACCCTCATCCTCCCTGTCTCATCTGCCCGCAACCTCGGAGTCATCTTTGACTCCTCTCTCTCTTCTCTGCGCATATCCAGCAGATAGCCAAGAGCTGTCGCTTTCCTCTTTAACATCAGCAAAATTCGCCCTTTCCTCTCTGAACACACCACCCGAACTGTCGTCCACGCTCTCATTACCTCTCACCTGGACTACTGCAACTTACTCCTCACCGGCTCCACTTACCATCTACCCCTTCAGTCTGTTCAGAACTCTGCTGCACGTCTCATATTCCGCCAGAACCGATATACTCATATCACCCTCTCCTCAGGTCACTTCACTGGCTTCGATCAGATACCACATTCAATTCAAGCTTCTCCTTCTTACCTACAAATGCACTCAGTCTGCTGCCCCTCACTATCTTTCTACCCTCATCTCCCCTTACGTTCCCGCCCGTAACCTCCGTTCACAGGATAAATCCTTTCAGTACCCTTCTCCACCACCGCCAACTCCAGGCTCCGCTCATTCTGCCTCGCCTCACCCTATGCTTGGAACAACCTTCCTGAACCCTTACGCCAAGCCCCTCCCTGCCCGTCTTCAAGTCTTTGCTTAAAGCCCACCTCTTCAATGCTGCGTTCGGCACCTAACCCTTGCCGTTCAGTGAATCCAGACTGCCCCAATTTGACTGCCCCTATTGGACCACCGTTCACTTGTCTATTAGATTGTAAGCTCTTGAGCAGGGACTGTCTCTCTTTGTTAAATTGTACAGTGCTGCGTAACCCTAGTAGCGCTCTAGAATGTTAAGTAGTAGTAGTAGTAGGTCAGGGCAGAGGTAGAAAGAAGGAACTAATTGAGACAGAAGGGAAACTAGTGAGGACATTGGAAATGGAGAATCCGTGTTTTCAAATCGCTCTGTATAGGAGATCATATGTATGAGGGGACCTGGATGAATGAGAAGGATTGGTCATGTATACGGTGAGCACTAGGGAATGTATTAAATTGGGGAAGAGGTGTGAGATGTTTAACTGGAATAAATAAAATAATAATTTAGAGGATAATGATGAAAGCCTTCTCAATAGGTAAAATACTGTAATGTAATACCAGTGTAAAGGCTTTGATTATGGGTAAGAATATGAATGTTCAACAAGGTATTTTTTTGCTTGCTTGCTGAAGTTGGCCCAGGGGGTGGGGCAAGGGTGGGGAGGAGCAAGGGGAAGAGCAAGTTGGGGGGATTTTGTATTTCAAAAAGATTGCAGCCATACTAGCATAGCAGGTAGAGATCTCCAAGCTCCGCCAGCTGAAGGCTCTGCAATCTTCCAACCTCCTTCAAATAATGCACCCATCAGTGGCAAGACTCTGAGCTACTGAGGCCAGTATCATGGCATGTTCAGTTCTTGTACTTGCTCGGTTCATGTGTAAGAACTGAATATGGGCTGGGTGCTGGTGTTCGTGGGTTATAGCACTGTTGCTGACGGCTGCGGTTTTCTGAAGGGGCTGGCAGGCTCCTGCTGGTGGGGTTTGGGATCTCTTCCAGCTAAGACATTTAATGTTTAAGGTTGCGGGGGTGGAGAGAGGAGAGCAGGGGTGGAGGAAAGAAATGTGGATCCACCCAAACTACCTATTGGTCCACCCAAAAATTGCCTTCTGACTATGCGATTGTCCCCAAACTGTGGGTCGCCTGTGTTTAGGTTTATAACCTGAACAGGTCTTCCATAAGATGTCATAGGCCTGTACTTGGGGTGTTGTATGCTTTCTGTGGCCTTATGAATGGGGTTGTGGCCACAGGAAGATTGATAGGCATTGAGCTAAACTATGCAATGTTTGAATCCCTTCTGTGGTTGAGGGCTCCTGGCAACAGTCATTGACTGAGCCAGTTTCAAGCTCCACTCATAAGCCTTCCTATGATTTACTATCCATCTAATGGACTCCTATTAGATTAAGCCCAAATGTAGTTTGGAAGTCCTTTTTTATTTTTTTAATAGAGGTTGTATTTCCAGAGTGATTTAAGTTTCATAAATGCAAAAGTGTTGAACAGTTGAAAAATAAAAAAAATAAAGAGTAGACCATTTCAGAAATTTACCTAACACATACATATTTGCAAAATCTGAATACTGTATTAAGTAGTAATAAAAATTATTTATATATTATTGTAACTATTTGCTCTAAGTGGTTCACAAAAGAGAGAATAACAAAGAAAATTTAAATTAAAGTAAATAACAAAACATTACAGACGTCTTTTTTCCTACACCAACTTAATGTATGTTAGGTTATGTAACTATAGAATAATTTTTTCCTTTTACCTCTGTATGTTATTATATTGATAAATGACAACTTGTGTAAACAAAAACAAATCTTGTCATTCTCCATTTGCTTGAGTCGTTATATTCCTTTTTAAAAATTTTATAGCTTACACTTATGCCGAAAGTTTCCCAACATTAAGTAATGTAATTTATAGCCACTTCCCTCTGCTGAATACTGGGTTGTCTGTATCTTGGAGCACACATTAAAGTGATAATACTCAGAGGAACCTGTACATTGGCATTGTATATTGTCTTTGCCAAAACTTTTAAAACCAGTCTCAATCTCTCTTAACAAATTCAGAAATGTTGTGATGGGTATATGTAATCAGTGTTTTGGTGCTAGTTTCACATTGACATGCCATAATTTTTAACTAATTAATTAGGGGTGGGCAGTTAATGCGTGTTAATGCGATTAACAAGTTAAAATTTTAAGGCAGAGCAGGATTTTTAATGCTGCCTGATTTTTGAACGCTGACCACCCCCTCCCCCCACCCCCACGTTTATTCAACTTCCTATTTCGCTTCCGAATACTGCAAAGACCAGGTTCTGGGTCAGCTGAACTTAGCATGTGGGAATCGCTGCCGTTGACGGAGTCATTGCTGCTGCTAGTGCTCAAGCCAGAGTCATTGCCATTGCCGCTGCCTTTGCCAGAGACTCAAAAGAGGAGATATGTTAAGAAAAATGGGGGGGGGGGACATGAGGGAGTGAGCGTTGGGTCAAGAAAAGTATGTACAGGATAATCAGCCACTACTGCTGTCACAGTCAGAGACTGTGTAGAAGAGGACTAGAGGGGATATGGTAAGGAAAACGGGAGGGGGGGGGGGGTAAAAAAATCATCAAGTTAAATTGAAAAGCATGTGTAGGATAGAATTTTAATAGGCATTATGACAGTTTTGGAAGTTTAAATATTCAAGTTTACAGTACCAGTTTTAGTATTACGTTTTTATTTGATTATTGCCCAACTGTAAGGGTTAGGATTACTAAGCGGCGCTACGGGTGTGTTAGCATTTTTAACGCGCGCAAACCGTTTATGTGCATTAAACGCTAAGGCGCCCATAGAAATGTATAGGTGCATTAGTGTTTAATGCGCCTTAAATTTACAGGTACATTAAAAATGCTAACGCACCTTAGTAAACAGACCCCTAAGTTTGAAACTTTATTTTTTATTGCCCAAAATGCATGCTGTGATTAAGCCGATTAATTGCAATTAAAAATTTTAATTGTTGCCCACCCCTAAGTATTATCAGACTTCATTTTTGGGCTTGCTTTGCATTATTTGCTCTACCAACATGGGCCTTACTCAATAGACAATATCCTAGGAACACAAAATTGGAAAAAGACCTTACTTGAATAAGGCCATCTATGTTTAATGGACCTTTATACTAAACAATAGTAAAATAATAACGTATCGGCAACATTTCTTCCGGTTTACAATCTATCAGCCATCCAGATCTCTAAAATTGGCTGAGAGAGACTTACTGGAGGTTCCATATTTCCTTCTGGTAAGGTTAGAAGAGTACAAATCCTTTGTTTACATCGTGGGGCCAAAGCTTTAGAATTGCCTTCCTTTGAAATTGCAGACTACAAAATGTGGAGATGTTTAAGAAACTTAAAGCACATTTGTTCCAGCAGGTTTTAGCAGTGGCGTTCCTAGCTTGGATTGCACCCGGGGCGGATCGCCGATGCGCCCCCCCGGGTGCAGTGCGCCCCCTCCCCCCGCCGCCTGCGAAATGACACCCCCTGGGTGCACGCCGCTGGGGGGGGGGGTGCTGCGGCGCGCCTGTGGGCTCCGACTTCGCTAACTTTGCTCGTTTGCTGCAGCTCCCTCTGCCCGGAACAGGAAGTAACCTGTTCCGGGGCAGAGGGAGCTGCAGCGAACGAGCGAAGTTAGCGAAGTCAGAGCCCACAGGCGCGTGCCACGGCCCCCCAGCGGCGTGCACCCGGAGCGGACCGCCCCCCCTTGGTACGCCACTGGGTTTTAGTATATAATAACTTTATTATTGAAGATTATTGATCAGTTTTATAACTATGATAAGAGTTATTTTGTTGGACTATGTGGTTGTTTATCACATTGTGTTATATGTTTTGACATTGCATCGTGTAGGTTTTATTTTGACCCAGTGAGGATTGTAAGATCACTTGGGATACAAATTGTTTAAATAAATCAAATAACATTTTAATTTACTGCAGCTTAATAGGGGACTTTACTGCATGGTAGCTGCAAATTTAATGTGAACCTATTGGGGGCATAACTAGCACTTTCCATTGCCCTATTGGGGGCATAACTAGCACTTTCCATTGCAAGTCATGCATTAGCATTCACATTAGCATCGGTACTGCTCCCAGTTAACGAGGAAGCACTTAGTGGCCCCCTACATAGGAGGCAGAACGTTTAACTCTGCTTTTTGTAAGGTTTCCACCACCGGGAGACTCTTGAGTCTCTCGGCCCTTCAGCTGAGCTGTGTGCTGTAATCCACTGCTAAAGAGCACATGGCAATCCAGATGATCAGATCATTATACTTTATTGTAATCCCTTTGTGTCAACTGCTCCTCCAAAGGTAGTTCCCACCACAGCATTTCTCAAGAAGCATAGCAGTTCAACAGCATAGTATTCAAAACAAAAAACCCCCCCCCCCAAAGGTTCCAAAATCTCAGCAGTTCATATAAAGCAGTTATGCAAACAATTCTTCAAACAAAGTAGCTCAAAAAGGGCTCAAACAGTTCATGTATAGCAGGTATGCAAAGTAATTCTCCAAACACGGTAGCTCCACAAAAGGTTCAAACCCTCCCCAGCAGTTCATGTCAGCAGTTAGGCAAAACAATTCCCCAAACACAGCAGTTCAGAAAGGGTTCAAACTCCCAGCAGTTCATGTATAGCAGTTATGTCCAAAACCACCATTCTCCTCTCTCCCTTTCAAAAGATATCAACCTAGGGAGAGTGGCAAGGGTCCCTCCCCAACCAGGCCAGCATTATACCCTGACCACACCGCATGACCCTTCCATGGTAAATCTGTTCTCTCAGCTCCCCTCGTGGGATAGCCACCTTTTCCCTTCTTCTACCAGGCTCTCCTCCCGAGCAGCCCTCTCCTGTTTCACCTCCTTTCCTTCCAGTTTAGTCAGAGCAGCAATCTCCATCGGCCCTCTTGCTCTAGTTCTTCCTCCTTTTTTCCCTTCCAGTCCATAGGTTCCTCCCCAACCCATTGTTCATCTGCTCTCCATTTGCTTGATTGGGCAGGTTCAGAACTCCTTCCCTCATCTGGCTCTCTGGGACAGGTTTTTCCAACTCCCTTCTCTTGCCCTTCTCCTGACCTCCTCTGGGAGCTGTTGGGGATTGAAGTCCCTGTTTCTACCATGGGACCCACTCAGGAGCTGCTGGGAAATGTGGTCTTTTCTTTTTCTCCAACACCCCAGGGGAAAAGACTCCTTCCTTTCTCTACCCAGTCTCCTCCCTCTTGAGCCTCCTCATTCCTCCATGTGCCTTCATTCTCCCTCTCACCCTCATATTCCTCACAATTTGTCAGCACGTGGTATGTGCAGCACGTTAACTACCAAATGCCTTCCATGCCATACCCCCTGACACAAAGCACTTAACACACAGTTTACCCCACAGTAATTGCTAAATTACCACAAAGTCATTAACGCGACTCTGTTAGCAGTTACCACACGATAAACCACGTGTTAAGTGCTTAATACAGTTTTGTACAAGGGCTCTTATATGTTGGAATTCAATAGGAGATGTTGATAGATCTTGGCTCGTTTTGAGCAAATGGTGATAGTGTCATCTGTGGACACGAGTTTGGCAAATCTGAAGGCAGGGGTTTCTGCCAACATCTTCATCTTTGTTCTGTTCTCCTCCCCCCGTCCCATTTTAGCACACTCCATCTTTGACCCTTTTACCCAGTCACTCCAAGGGTGTACTTGTTTGATTCTGGGAGCCCTTGCTAGCCGGAGGATCAGAGGGGCACTATTTTTGAGGCTCATGTTCAGTGCTGCCCTTGGCTGATGTGCACTGCCATCTTACCCAACTCTCTGGGCCTGAGTGCACTACTCCTCATAGTCTGTCTCAGTCTGGGAAAGATCTGAGCATGGGTTCCTTTTGTCGGGGCATGCAGCAGTGAGGCCTGGCTCCTTTTTGTATCTTTTTTCCATCTTATCACATATTTACCCTTTTTTGCAAAGCAAAAATATTTGAATACTCTCAAGGGAGAGATATGGCAAGAGGGAAGATGAAATGTCTTTTATCTCCCATAGAACTGCAGCAGAGTAAAGGATTTTCATAAAGTCAGTATTGAAAAGATGGTAACATATTTGTTAACAAAAAGGGAGTTGCTTTCCTAGGGCTAATTCTTCTGTGTCTGTGTGTGTGTCAGACCACAACATCTGAATACTGATTTATTTATACTGCATACAAATTTTAATTAGAGCACCTAGCCCAGATCACATACATACAGTAACTTCACAGTCAATATTTTAACTTTAGAAGCTGTTTAAGTGACCTGAATATGACAATGCCTGAAATTTCCTATTGATTACAGTGGTGGAAACCATCATGGTAACAGATTTTGGGCATGGTTGAGTAGATACGGAGGACAGTAGTAGAAAAAGAGTCGAGTGATTAGGTAAAGAATATGGGGGTGGGAGGAGCAGGTGCTGGATCGCTTAAAGTTATTTATATTCAGAGGCCGACTGAAACCTTTTTTGATTGTTTCAGCCGAAACTGAATCTGCAGCCAAAATTCGCTGCTCAGTTTTGGCAAAAACTGAAACGGGCCCCACCCTGGCCCCCATTCCCTCCTCTCCTGAAGAGAAGGAACACCCCTCCTGGATCCACTCATAGAGCCCTCCCCACCAAATAGAAAAAGCCTGCTCCCTCCTAGATCCACCTGTAGGCCTGCTTCCCCCCCCCCTGTTGAAGAGGAGTTCCCCCCTCAAAGGAGAAGAAGTGCCCCTCATAGGTCTACCATATCATTGGTTGTATAATGGCTAGTTGGGGCAGAAGCAATCCCAGTCACACCTGTCCACTTGGTCTCAGTAAGCCATGTCCTTGGATGTGCTCTGTAATTTTGTTTTTAATAATAGCTCTACCCATTTTCCCCGGCACTGACGTCAGACTCACCGGTCTATAATTTCCCGGATCTCCCCTGGAACCTTTTTTAAAAATTGGCCCATGTAACGCTGATTTTTAAAAAAAGGTTCCAGGGGAGATCCAGGAAATTATAGACCGGTGACTCTGACGTCGGTGCCGGGGAAATGGTAGAGGCTATTATTAAAAACAAAATTTAAAAACAAAATTACAGAGCACATCCAAGGACATGGATTACTGAGACCAAGTCATCACGGTTTTAGTGTGGGGAAATCTTGCCTGACCAATTTACTTCAATTCTTTGAAGGAGTAAACAAACATGTGGAGAAAGGGGAGCCGGTTGATATTGTGTATCTGGATTTTCAAAAGGCGTTTGACAAGGTACCTCATGAAAGGCTACAGAGGAAATTGGAGGGTCATGGGATAGGAGGAAATGTCCTATTGTGGATTAAAAACTGGTTGAAGGATAGGAAACAGAGAATGGGGTTAAATGGGCAGTATTCACAATGGAGAAGGGTAGTAGTGGGGTTCCTCAGGGGTCTGTGCTAGGACCGCTGCTTTTTAATATATTTATAAATGATTTAGAGATGGGAGTAACCAGCGAGGTAATTAAATTTGCTGATGACACAAAGTTATTCAAAATCGTTAACTCATGAGAGGATTGTGAAAAATTACAAAAGGACCTTACGAGACTGGGCGGCTAAATGGCATATGACGTTTAATGTGAACAAGTGCAAGGTGATGCATGTGGGAAAAAAGAACCCGAATTATAGCTACGTCATGCAAGGTTCCACGTTAGGAGTTACGAACCAAGAAAGGGATCTGGGTGTCGTCGATAATACACTGAAACCTTCTGCTCAGTGTGCTGCGGCTAGGAAAGCGAATAGAATGTTGGGTATTATTAGGAAAGCCCCATACACTTGTAAAAAAAAATAAGAAATACTTATCTTCGGTTTGCAGCACAAATTGAACGCCCATGGTTTTGAAAAAGTACTACTACTACTACTACTACTATTTAACATTTCTAAAGCGCTACTAGGGTTACTAAGTTTTTACACTTTTTCATTTTGTTTTAGTCACTGTATAGAAGGTAACCAGCCAATTTGACATCGCAGATAGATTTAGTGATATAATAACCGGAAGGGGTTTTTTGTGCCCCATGACTGAACAACCTTATAAGACATGTTAGCAAATGAGCAAAGCAGGTTGGGTTCTTGAGTCTTTTTCCCCTTCGTGTCAATCGCAGTATGCTACTATATAGAAATGCTGTTCTCTAAGTGGTACTAGAACTCTAGTTTAAGAAAGAGTGTGTTTGGATTTATATATGGTCTCTTTTCTTTCCTCTAAGAAATCATTTTCCTATTTGAGATACTGCTGTTTGTACAGAAACTGAAAATATAGCAGAAGTCAGCAACAGAGTCCAGCCTAAACAAGAGCATTTCCACCAAGAGTAGAGAATGCTAGAGAAATTGTACCAGATCAATGGGGGGGGGGGGGGTGGGGGGGGGGGAGGG
>NW_021963370.1:0-37754 GCF_901765095.1 Microcaecilia unicolor
TTTACTGCAGCTTTGTAAAAGAGCCCCTTAAGTGCCTAAGTTAAGTAGCCAACATAAACACAGTCCTACCTTTATGCAGTGTTGCTTAGATGCACTTAACCTCAAAAGAGAGATGTGGCTGCATAAACCTGGATATTTGATGCCAGTGCCCGGACATGGTCTGGCTTTGAATATCCAGGATAATGATGGTGATGGCTGAAAAAAGGCTCATTACTGCTGGCTGAATATTTACCCCTAAAGTTATAGAATATAATTTAGTGCTCAACTAGTACTTACAAGTATAACTGTAATAGTTGCATGTGTTAAGTGCTGGTATTTTATAATTTGAGCAACACTTGCCCCCTAATTCTGTAAAAGTTGAAAAAATTGTGTGAACAAATTTGGGTGTGTGTTCAGTTAGAGTGAATAACGAACCAATTAGTGTAAATGGATTTTTAATGAGCAAATATTGGCACTAATAAGATGTAATTAGCATTTTCATGCCTAATGTTACACATGGGATCCGTGTACTAAATTTTAAGCGCTGCCCAAAAAAGGGGGCATGGAAATGGGAGGTCATGGGCATTTTGGGGTGGGAGTATAAGCGCAGTTTTGAGTTACATACATAACTGAACTGAGGAAACTGAGTTTGATTCCACTTCAGGCACAGGCAGCTCCTTGTGACTCTGGGCAAGTCACTTAACCCTCCATTGCCCCATGTAAGCCGCATTGAGCCTGCCATGAGTGGGAAAAAGCGCGGGGTACAAATGTAACAAAAATAACTGGATCATTGTGCGTAAAGCTAGGTGCTAAAGACCTGGAGAAAAGGTCCCCCCTCTCCCATACCTCAGGACTCAAGTGGAGGTGAAAAAAAAGTCTACCTTTCCATTCCCTGGGGTCCTAACCTACAGGCCTTTCAGAGACAGACTACACCTACTTTTAGCCAGCTTAAATAAGGGCAATTTTCAGACAGCCTAATTGCCCAGGTAATTCTCTGTTCACTGAGGTACATGTCTTTGAAAATTGCTCAGTACACTGAATGAAGGAGGATGAGTATGAGAAAATCAAGGCAGCACAGGCTCCCCTTGTTACGGGCATTCTCACATTGCAATGTAGTTCTTATCCCTTAACCAAAGGTCTTCATTTTCAATGTAGTTTAATTTACCACTTTCTGTCTACTTGTGTAGTGTAGAATCTGCATGTTACATTTATAAGACAGCTGCTCTTATATTAACTGCATTTTTTTTGCCTGTATCAGTAAATAAGGAGCAGTAATTTAACAATCTGATTGAACAACACAGATTTCATTTGCTGTAATTTAATGTAATATGCAATATGCCATGATTTGCAGTTCTGGCTCAGTGGAGGCCCACGACTAGAGCTTTAGAGAGAGATAATAACTCATGATTAATGTATGTTGGCAGGGGCAGTGTGCGCCTGTGCAGAGCCTGGTCTTTCTTGCCCTGGTTGTATATTCTGCGCTATGCGTAGATAGCCTCATTTGTGTTAAGTACTGTAGGCTATTATATATATCACCTCCTGCTCTCCATTTACATTGTCTGTATTCTGTTACTGGATTGAGAAATTCTACTGGGTGAACCCTGTAACAACAGCAACAAAAACCTCCTTTACTCTAGACAGTGGAAATGTTTTTTATTGCAACATTGTTAAAAACAGTGATTAATGCTCCCTTTGGATTCCAAGCTTGCCTTCATGCAGTTGATCGAGATGTGTTGTTATTTATTTATTTTATGTTATCCCATCACTGTTTATTTTGCATTTGATAATTTCTAGAATGATATATTTTTTTGTTTATTCTTCTACTTTGCTGTATAATTATTCCTCTGGCATTGCCTAGGCATTCATTTTCACAGAAATTAGCTGAGCTTTTACACAATACCAATTTGACTTGCTTTGGGCCATTTGAAGCACGCATGATAATTGTCTTCATGTTTGAAATGAATTAGAACAAATTCAGATTTGATATGTTGTGAGTCCTTGTTAATGAGGGTCAAAAATTTCAGATTTTCCAAGAGGTGGTGAAACGTTGAAGACACCCATGGGAAAGGACCATTTGTTCCAGATAGTCTGCTGTCACAAAATTTGCTAGATCTGTTGTCTGTTTCCTCCCTCTGTCACTATAGTGTCTTTGAGGATAATTTTCAAAGGGTAACTAAGGAATTATCTGAGCAGAGAATTGTCCCCCTTATAATAAGTAGATTAATATATCTGTCTTTTACTAAGCAGGAATATTTATCAACAGAAAAATGGACTGCCCCTGAGGCACGAACAGTTTGAGTGAGGGAAACAACGTATGTATATATATTTTTCAAATGGACATATATTGGCCAGAATTCAAAATGAGTTATGCGTTTGTTAGGAAGTGACAAATGGTTAAGAAATATTTAGTAGAAATCCTGGGACTACCTGAAAATTCTTTACCACCTATTACAAGGGCATACTATTTGCAAATTACTGGGAAAAACCCAGATAATTTAAACCCTCAAGGTGTAATGAACTTGACTGAGTTCCTGGAATCATCTCTGGAGGTTGTCACGCAAAGAACTACTTTGTTAGTGACATTTGCATTAGAATTAGATAGAGATGCTGTACTCAGACTGTCCTTGAGACATTTGAATTCTTTATTTTTAGGTTCAAAAGTAAGGGTTTTCCCTGGATTTATCCAGGGAAACCCAAAAGAGAAGAAACTTATTTCTTTTACAGCGTCCTAGGGTAGTAGCTTTAGGAGCAAATTTTCAATTGAAATTTCCTTGTGTTTGTAGGATACTGTATCAAACAAAGCAATACCAATTTTTTGAACCTAAGCAGTTAGAGGATTTTTTATTAAGCAAAGAGAGTGTAATTGTGAAAATTTAATCCTGAATGTAACACTGTATAGTAGCTTGGATTAAGTCAGCAGAGCATGGTGCAGTCTTTGGTTTAACAATTAGAGAAAAGGCTTTGTTATATTAGCTTATAATTTAATTTCTTTTTCTTGGATCAATTCCTAAATTGTGGTCAAAAAGAGGTTTTTTTTTCTATTTCTCATTGTATTATTGTTTTCCTATGATGATGTTGCATATTTCGTGTATTTTATTCAAGATTTATTGAATATTGTAATTATTAAAATTTGAAAAAAAAAAAGGAAGTGACAAACCAGGGGCAACAGAACACTTAAAGGTTGACCATCTCTAAGGTTGACCTAAATGTTGAGATTTGGGTGTCCCTGGCGTATTATCGAAAACGAAAGATGGACACCCATTGTGTTTCGATAATACACAACGGAACGTCCTTAGAGATGGGCGTCCCATTTGATTATGCCCCTCTTTATGTTTCCAGGAGACATTTTTGTATGATTCTCCCTTTTTTCAAAACATTTTTCAGTAGAAATGATATATTGACAAGTTATTTTTAGTATGGCCTGATACCCATCAAAATTTTCAGTTCTTTTTACAGTGGCTTAATTCCTGCAATGAACATCTTCGATTCACTGCTACTACAGACTATTTGAATATTTTGGTTTGATTGGAGGATTCTCATTTTGTTACACCACTATTTATAGAAGGGACACTGATCATAATAATTTACTTCTATATTTCAGTAAATATCTTACAGATAATCTTTCTATTGGGCAGTTTTTGTTCTTACGTTGTTTATGTTCTGATCCTGAATATTTTAAGCTTAAAGCACAGGACATGTCAGCTAGGTTTGCTGAGCAGGTGTACCCCCCTAAGGTTATTAAGAGAGCATATAAATGGGCTTTATATGCACATAGATATCTTTTACTACAACTTCAAGGAAAGAATCTGTATCTAGTTTGGTGTTTGTACTCCTATATTCAGATAGTGTGTTCAAGATGTTCAAGTGTTTCAAGAAATACCTCACTTCGCTTTTGACCGGGGCAAGAATCTTAAGGGCCATCTTATGAAGTCTTTGTTTGATCAGCAACAGGTGAAGAAAATCAAGACTGAGGGTGGACATAGGTGTGGACACTTTAACATATACCAGTTTGGCACATACAATGGATACATCTTGTTATAGGATCTCTTCCTTTAGAAATTAAGTAGATTGGTGAGGTAAGATTTCCCTTCATTAAATGCATGTTGGCTTAGTCTCATTAATCCATGCTTTTGAATATGCTCTGTATTTTGCTCTTTATAATAGTCTCTACCATTTTGCCTGGAAATGACATCAAGCTCAACGGTGTATAATTTTCCAGATCACCTCTGGAACGTTTTTTTAAAAAATCGGTGTTACATAGGCCACCCTCCAATCTTCTGGTACCACTGCTTGAATTTAAGATAAATGACCTATCCTTAGTAATATGTCATTTATCTTTAAATTCAAACATGATTCATTTTTCAATTCTATCAGTACTCTGGGATGAATATCATCCAGTCCAGGCGATTTGCTACTCTTCAATTTGTCAAAGCCTTTGCATCTTCCAGGTTTATAGAGATTTCATTCAGTTTCTCTGTCTCGTCAACTTTGAATACCATTTCTTGCACTGGTACCTCTCCCAAATCTTCTTCAATTAAAACCAAAGCAAAGAATTCATTTAATCTGTCCACACCAGCACCATTACCTCCCACACTAGATGATTCTCTCCTCTAAGGACTAGGTCTAGAATTGTTCCTCCACTCATTGGCTCCTGTACCAACAGCTCCATAAAGCAGTCCTTGATTTCATCAAGGAATTTTACCTCTGATGTTACATTTACCCAGTCAATATCGGGGTAATTGAAATTACCCATTATTATTGTGGTGCCCACTTTATTAGCCTCCCTAATTTCTAATAACAGTTACATCTATCTCTTCATCCTGGCCAGGTAATACTCTCCTATTATTATCCTTTTCCCCTTTACACATGGGATTTCAATCCATAGGGATTCCAAGATGTGTTTTATGTCCTGCAGAACTTTCAATCTATTTGATTCAAGGCCCTCCTTAACATATAATGCTACCTCTCTACTAATTCAATCCACTTTATCACTACGATATACTTTGTACTCTGGTATGACAGTGTCCCCATTTGTTATTCTCTTTCCACCAAGTCTCAGAGATGCCTATTATTTCTAATTTTTCATTTAGTGCAATATATTCTAACTCTCCCATCCTATCTCTTAGGCTTCTGACATTTGCATATAGACATTTCAAACTATGTGTATTGTTTCTATTTACATCTTTCTCAATAGTTGACAGTGACAATTTGCAATCTTTTGTCTGCTTTTTATCTAAAGACACTTGGAGGGGCATTTTCGAAAGAAACATCTAAATCGGAATTTGGACGTTTTACAAAAACGTCCAAATTCGGAGGTGGGGAGAAGGTCATTTTCAAAAAAAGATGGAAATCCATCTTTCATTTCACAAATACCAAGGACGTCCTGTGATTTGGATGCCTTTGTGATTTGGACATCCTTGTTTTTGGTCCATTTTCGAACAAAAAATGTCCAAATGTAAGATGTCCAAAACAGAGGAGGAGTGGGTTAATGGTTAGTGCAGTGGGCTTTGATTCTGGCAACATGGGTTCAATTCCCATTGCTGCTTCTTGAGACCTTGGGCAAGACAAATGCAGAAAGGGCATTTTTGGATATGTCATCTAAGTCTGAATTTGGACGTTTTTTGTAAAATGTCCAAAATCAGAACAGGAAAGGTCATTTTCTACAAAAAAAAGTCTATCTTTTCCTTTTGAAAGTGCTGTTTGGAAAAATGTTTTGTGATTTGGGGGAGTAAGGGGAAGTGATCCCCGAGTCCCTCCTGTGGTCATCTGGTTATTTGGGGCACCCCTTGTGTGGAGTAGCATGATTCCAGGCTTCTTTCTGCATATGTAGGGAATCCAACAGTGATAGATACAAGCCAGTTCAACAGCACATTATCCTTGCCAGTCTGGTCATCCATAATGCTCATCAGACGACGTAGCACAAGAGCCTGATAATGTTGTTTCAAATTGGCTATTATGCCCTGGTCCATAGGTTGGATCAGAGAGGTAGTGTTTGGTGGCAGGAAGACCACCTTGACACAGCTTGACATCATCCCTGTGTGCAGCACAATTATCACAAAGCAACAACATCTGACGCTTTTGTGCCTGCATTCTAGTGTCTAACTTCTTTAGCCACTGCTTCCAAATTTCCCCAGTCATCCATGAATTTGTGTTAGCCTCGTATGACATAGGAAGTCGCTTAACATTCTTGAAGCAATGGGGCTGTTTGCTCTTTCCAATGACGAGTGGTTCCAACTTCTCACTCCCATCCATATTGCAGCAAAGGAGGATCGTCAGTCGGTCTTTTGACGTTTTACTTCCTGTAGTTTTGGCTTGTTTGAATGCAAGTGTTCCATCAGGAGCTGCTCACCAGTAGAGACCGTTTTCGTCAGCATTGACAATGTCACGAGGTGCAAACTCATTCAAGTTATAGGAAGAACTGAAACAACCCAATTTTCAGCACCAAAGTAATCAGCGTCTTGTTTTTCACCATGCTGTTTCTTGAATTTTATGTTGTTCCTCTCCTTCCATCTTTTCAACCATCCAACAGTGGCTTTGAATTCAGTTAGTCCAAGACTTTCAGCTAGCTGATTAGCTTTCTCCATAAGCAGTGGACCACTGACAGGAAACTATCTGCTCCTGACTTGAGAAAACCACCGAAGAAGAGCATCTTCTACCTCCTCAGCTTTTCCCGCCCATTTTCGTTTCCTGTGTGGATTTGTATTGTTTTGCCAGTCTTCCAGAAGCTGGTCTTTCTGCTTCAAGATATGTGAAATTTGACTGGGACTGACACCATATGCTTTAGCAATAGATGCTTGACTTTGTTTGTTTTCTAATTTTTTAAGAACTAATATTCGTTCAGCCAGTGTTAAAGTCTTACAGTTGTGCAACGATGATGACGACTCCAGCGTACACTCTAACAACTTTCTTTCACTTTTTCTTCCTGTGGCAGTTAACCAACGAGATTTCAAATTTACCGCCCCTTTGTCATGCGCCAATCGGCTTCCATATTCTGTGCGTGCGCTAATGCTGAGTCTTTCCTGCAGAGGAGCGGTCTTAAACCATGCAAATAAGTGAATCTAAACCGACGTTTGTCCCCATAGAAATTGATGGTGCCAAAAATGGGACTGAAGTACGACAGTTAAACAGAGCATGCACTTATCTGACGTACACTTAAATGGAGTGCACTGTATTACCCTTTGTAAAAATCATCATGAAATAACCAAGGGAGGCAGAACTGTAATGGTTATAATCAAATCATGGTAGAAATAGAAAAAGACCCCAACTGGCTAATAACCAGCCAGAAGCCCTCCTAAGTATCCATGTTCTTTGAGCACTGAAAAACATGATACATCTTAATTCCTGTTGGAAATTAGGCTCTACAGTATGTAATCTGATTGCCTTGCTCCTTTCTTGAGAGAGCATGTTTGCCTGTTTCAGCCTTTGAATATAATATTGTAACTGGGACAGAGCCTTTGATTTCAGACTTGGTATCAGTCTAGGATAAACAGTTCCTTTTTCGAAAGTCTGATTTGGCATCAATCTCAGTTGCCCAACCTCAGTGAAAATAATAGAATCTGACAGCTCTCTCTCTCTCTCTTTTTTTTCTATCATATCTAAAATCTATTTTCAGTATAGGAAGAAGTAAGTGCCTGGGTATGGAACTATTTCCATATAAATATGAAATTTCAAATGCTGTAGTAGTCATTGGCAAAAACAATCCATTTAATATCTAAGAAGAGGAAACCATCTTTGTTTTTGTTGTTTTTTTCACCCCCATATTTCTTAGGGGCCCTTTTACTAAGCCGTGGCAAAAACTAGCCTTAGTGCACCCTTACAAGGGTCTTTCCCACATGTTAACACCATTTTTACTGCAGGGGTAAAATGGCTGATTTTCAAAATGTTCCATTAATGGCCATGTGCTAATTTTTCCATTAGTGTATGGCCATTAGTGTGTCAGCCCCTACTACCATCTATTGTGTAGGTGGTAGGGACTCACATACTAAGCCTGTGCTAATGCCCTTTCTCTGCCCCCCAAATAGGAGTGTGTTTTTTATTTTTTAGTGTGTGGGTAGCATGTACCCCACAGTCTGCCATTTTTTAAAACTGTGGTAAGCACACATTAGTACTTACCACAGCTTAGTAAAAAGGGGGGGGGTGGGGGCGGTCCACCCCGGGTGCACGCCACTGGGGGGGTGCCATGCGCCTGTCGGCTCTTCGTTTTCATGCTCCCTTTGCCCCGGAACAGGTTACTGTTCCGGGGCTAGAGGGAGCATGAAACGAGAGCGGCAGGCGCGCGGCACCCCCCCCCCAGCGACGTGCACCCAGGGGGGTCTTTCACCAGGGGGGGGCGTCGCGCTGTTCCGGGGGGGGGGGGCGCTGCACCCGGGGGGGGGGGCGCATCGGCGATCCGCCCCGGGTGTCAGCCCCCCTAGGAACGCCACTGGTAAAAGGGCCCCTTAGCAAGGAAATGTCTCCTCTTGGTATCATTTTGGATTACTCTCCCAATTTTCCCTACAGAACCTCCTTCAGCTCAGCTTTCATGCATTCCCTTGCCTCACTTTCTCAGAGGTGAGAAACCTTTACTTCATGGAGTCCTTTATCTCATGGAAACTATGACAGAAGCAGAAACTTGGAATGCACCAGACTCTTCTTAGGAAATTCAGTTTTAGTGACTCACACTCACTCTTTAAAATCATCCATTAAATTCTGAATGATAAAAATAATGTAGTAGAAAAGAAAGAAAAATATATTTTGGGGGCAATTCCATAGTTTATTAATTTAATTTATTTATTTATTTGCAAAACTGTCTTTACTGCTCTTGGTGACAGGCAGAACTGAGTGGTGTACAGGCTAATAGAAAATGGGAGAGGAACTCCATCAATGTAAAGCAAAGCAAGGTAGTTATGTTAAAAACAGAGGGGAAGAATATTCCAAGTGTGAGGAGTAAGAATGAAGAATGCGCTGTGACATGTTGATTCCAAGTATGCATGTTTTGGACTGGGCAGGACTAAATGATGATCATTTAAAGAGCAAAGGTTTCTGGAGGGGCAGTAAGGAATAGTTGGGGATACCAAGCCTAAAGGCCTTAAAGTGAGAGTAGCAATTTTGTAAGTAATCCTTTATTCATTGAGGAGTCAATGATATTGTTTCAGCAAGAGCGATGGTCACAGCAGAGTAACCTAATAGCTGTGTTCTGCAGCGATTGAAGTTTCTTTGTGTGACGGGGTACTCCGGCATAAACAACATTGCAATAGTCAAGACGGGTAGTGAAAAAAGAATGAATTAATGCATAGAATTGTGGAGTGTCAAAGAGGTGACAAATCATTTGCAATTGGTGAAAGACTAAAAAACTAACTTTAGTCAGGTGTGAGATTTGTGACAGAAAGGAGAGAGAGGAAGCAAGGATAATATATGAATAACGAAAGGTAGATACTGGTATAATAAGAATACCAAACAAAGTAATGGGGGATAGATGACGGAGAGATGCACAAGAAAACCAGCAGGTGATAGTTTTATCCGGATTGAGCACTAATTGATGATCTTTTAGCCAGCTAGCAACTGATTCAAGACAGAGCTGTAAAGGAGTGAGAGAGGGAGAGAAGAGGTAATAGGACAGATCAACAGAACATCGTCAGCATAAAGGTAGGCAGAGATTCCAAAGGATTGGATGAGAGCAGCAAGAGGACTCAGAAAGAGATTAAAAAGGAGAAAGTATAGACCCTTAGGGTACACCACGAAGTAGTTTTTTCCACTCAGATGTTGCATAGAAGAGACTGACCTGAAATGTGCGATGAGATCGGTGCTAGCATTTATACGTGTGTTACATATTTAAATATTTAGAACATTAGCATATATATGTGAAGGGCATGGGTGGGGCTCCAATTTATGCATGTACAATACAGATTACTGTACATTATATGGGTACATGCCACACTTACACCAGGTCTATGTCTGTCATAACTGCTTAAACCAAAATGTTAGGCATTAGCACCCAGCAATGCCAATCCTATATAATAATTCTCACCTCCAACGTTCTATGCTTGGGACCGTGGCTCCCTGGCTGCAAGTGGTCTGCGAGGCAGACACGCACGAACGTCACTGACGTCAACACAGCTGATTCCAAGGCAAGGAATCAGCTGTCACCCCCCCCCCCCGCGCTATGGCCCCCTCGAAACCCACCCCTCCCGTGAACCTGTCGATCCCCCCCCCCGGAATGCCGAAAACCGCACACCCCCTCCTGCCGCTGTTGTGCACTACCTTCGGGTGGGTTCCTCAATCATCTTCTTAGAAAGTTTAACTCCGTGCGTCTGACGTCAGACACACGCGTGCGTCTGACATCAGACGCACGGAGTTAAATTTTCTAAGAAGATGATTGAGGAACCTACGGGAAGGGAAGGTAGCACAACAACGGTGGCGGCAGTTTTCGCTGGCACGGGGGGGGGGGGAACAACAGGTTCGCGGAAGGGGGGGTTCGAGGGGGCCGTAGCACGGGGGGGGGGGGGGGATTGCCTGCCTAAGGCCCGTTTCCTTGCCTACAGAAACTGGCCTTTTTTACTAGTATTCTATAAAGGAAAGTAGACACCTATGTTCCTTTACAGAATAAGCTCTTACTGTGTGCTCTCCAGATGCCTCTTACTAGAAGCCTAGTTATAGAATTGCTCCTTCTTGGGCAATTCTATAAGCCAGAGCCTCCATTTAGCCACCCTGATGCCACATGGTGAGAGCCTATTCCCTAATTGCATTGGGGAGCCCAGATTCTAACATAATGCAATATTAATGCCTAAGATTCGGGAGCCCACAGTAACACCAACCATAGAGCTGTTGCAACTACCGTCACCTAAATGTGACAAGGCTGTACATAACTTACATGCATAAGTGGCTGCCTCTCCTATGGCTCACCCATGTGAATGTGCCCTTAAATTTACATGCCAGCTACTTATGCACGACCTTACAAAATAGTGCTCAGAAGATTTGCCACCACTTACACATTAAAGGCCAGATTCTATATAAAGTGCCTAAAAAATCCATTTGGTAAACGTTTTCAGCTAAGCATATTCTATAAGTGGCATCCAGATTTAGGCGTGATACATAGAATACACTTAGTTGATATCTCAGTGCCTAAAATTACACACCTCCATTTACACCAGTGGAAATGTGGCATAAATCCTGTGCGAAGATTTACACACACTGGGCCATATTCAATAACTATGCGTGCAAATTTTAGAATGTCCATGGAACGCCCATTTCCTTGCCCATAACCACGCCCCTTTCGAACTGCACATATTAGAATTAGGTGTAGTTCATTACAGAATACGCTTAGTGAGTTGTGCACGTAAATTCTAATTATTTCCAATTAGTGCTCATTATTCCTTGTTAGGTGCTGTTATCAACACTGATTAGCTTGTTAAGCCAATTATGTTACATGCGTTGCTATGGAAAATGCTTTGATTTCAGCATGGAACGCTAGCTATATAGAATCCAGCAGTAAGTTATGAATTCTAAATATGGTGCTGAAAAAATGCTATTCTATAAACCATGCTTAAAATTAGGTGTGGTTTGTAGAATAGTACATATGCCCGGGAATTGCGCCTAACTATATGTGTGGCTATTTGCACCAACTGAAATATGGAGCAAATCATCATGCCTAAATTAGGCATGTTTCCCCCTTATTCTGTAAATACATGCATTAATTTTAGGAATGCCCCTATTCCACCCATGACCTCCCATTTCCACGACCCCTTTTTGAATTCATAAGTAAAATTTTATTTGCAGATCCCGTGCTTAAATTTACACACATATATTACAATTAAATCTAATTAGTGCCAATAATTGCATGTTAACAAGCTAAATTATCAGTGCTAATTTGCTCATTCAATTAAATTGCGCACACAAATTGGGCACCCCAATGGTGTGCGGAACTTAGATGCATAAGTGGCAAAAAAAATCTTCTGAGTGCTATTCTGTAAATGCACACAGAAGTGGCATGGGGCCAGATTCTATACATGGCACCTGAAAAATCTGTACAGAAAAAATGTATGCCTGGGCATATTCTCTAAAGTAATGTTTCCCAAGTCCAGTCCTGGAGTACCCCTTGCCAGTCAGGTTTTTAGGATATCCACAATGAATATGAATTAACTTAATTTGCATACACTGCCTCCATTATATGCAAATCTCTTTCATGCATATGCATTGTGGATATCCTGAAAACCTGACAGGCAAGGGGTACTCCAGGACCAGACTTGGGAAGCACTGTTTTAAAGTACCCCTAAATTTTATAGAATAGACATAAATGTCCACACAGTATATAGAAGACACTGAGTGGCTCGCCAGGCAATTAAAGTTGGTCTCGTCCATTTAGGCCACGTTTTACTTGATGTAAATCCTGATGCCTAAATTAGATGCAAATTGGGTGTATTCTATAATATGCATATATTTTAGAAACACCCATGCCCCACCCATGGCCATGCCCCCTGTTCAACTATGTGACTTACAATTTAAGTGCACAACGTTATAGAATAC
The DNA here is from genome assembly GCF_901765095.1 of Microcaecilia unicolor. Classification (NCBI taxonomy): domain Eukaryota; kingdom Metazoa; phylum Chordata; class Amphibia; order Gymnophiona; family Siphonopidae; genus Microcaecilia; species Microcaecilia unicolor. The sequence continues at coordinate 12,481 of NW_021963370.1, forward strand.
ACTTAGCGAGTTGTGTGTGTAAATCTTAATTAATGCCAATTAGTGATGATAATTGCTTCTTAATATCCAATTAACACCGCTGATTAGCTAGTAAACCAATTAAGTTATGCGCACCGTTATAGAATACATTTCGGTTTCCACACAAATTTCCAGGTGTCATATATATAGAATCTGGGGGATAGAATGTAAATGCTAAGCAGGTGATCACATGGATGGAGCATGGGAGAGGCATGGGAGGGGCTGCCTCTTACACACGCAATTTACAGAAAACTATAGGCTCGATATTTAGCTTGTGGCAGGCAGCACATTTGCTGTCTGCCGCTGGTATTAAACCCGGATATTCAAAGCCAGGCCATATCCGGCAACCGGCATTGAATAATGGAGTTTATTTTGGCTGCTAAAAAGTTAACCGGTTATGCCAATATTCAGCGCTAACTGGTTTAATTTTTTAGCAGTCATAGATAGGCCTACTATTTAAGCGGCCTATTTTGACTGCTCAACATAGCTGGTTTGGCGCTTAATATCCACACCTAACCGGCTATGTTGCGTGATATAGCCAGTTAGTAGCTAGTCGCTAACCGTGATATTCAGTGGGCAATAAATGGTTATCTCCCACAAATATCTAAGTGCCCAAATGTTAGGTGCACTGTTACCAGTTATGCTAGTAATTTATAATAGGCTCTGGGTGCCCAGTTGCCATTATAGAATAGGTTCTCACCATGCAGCTTTAGGACACCTAGAAAATGAAACCCATTTATAGAATTGCCCCCTATGCTCTTACCCTCTCAGCCGTTATCTACCCTCCATTGCATCTCATCCCCTCACCATCCCCATCTCTATCCCTGTCTCTCCTTCCTTCCTTTATCTCCAGGCCATTCTGTCGCTTACCCCTACCCTATCTCTTATTTCATCTCCTTGACCATTTAACCCCATTTCCACCATCAATCAACCCCTTCCGAGATTTATCTTCTTCCTTCCACAGCACCCCATCCTGGTTTTGATCAAACATACAGAACATAGATAGCCCCTGTTCAAATACAGGTTAAGCAACCACAAACTAAAGGTTTTTTTTTTTTACTAAAGATTAGATCGAGTTATCTGCAGCAGGACCCATAGGAATAAAATGGGTCCTGCTGTAGATAACTCGAGCTAAACTTTAGCAAAAGACCCTCTAAAAGTACTAATGTAGACAAAAATTAACTGAAACCCTCAGATGCCATACTCTGTATGCAGTGCAAGACCATTTCCTCCTGTACAGTGCAAAATAACACCCACCGATGTAAATTCTAAAAATGTACATAATTAAATGACTAAACTGAAAATGAAAACATGTTTCTTACCTTTAATGTCTGGTGATTTTCCAGGGCCACCTGTCTGTGTTTTCTTTTCTCACCTCCTTTATTCTTCACTTCCTGCTATATGTCTATGTTTGGCATTGATCTTTCACATTCAGCTTTCTTCCATTTTTCTGCCTCATTCTCAAATATATCTATTTTTTATATTATGTAAGTGATTATGTAATCTGCTGAGAACTTTGGATCAAGCAGAATAGACGTTTTAAAATAAATAAATAAATCTCTTTCTTTTTCTTAAATACATGTGCAGCATCCCCTTCCTCTTCTCTCTCCTTCCCTTCTGTCCATGTGTAGCATTTCCCCCTTCCCTTTCATCCATATGCAACATTTTCCTCTCTCTTTCATTCTCTTTTATCCATGTACATCCTTCTTCCCTCTTCTTTTCCCTTCCACCCATGTGCAGCACTTTCCCCCTGCCTTTTTTCCCTCCCCTTTTATCCATGTGCAGCATTCCCCCCTTCCCTTTCATCCATGTGCAACTTCTCCCCTCTCTTTCCTCCCCTATTCCTTACTGTGGGTCTGGCATCTCTCCTTACCTCCCTCTCTCCAGTTCCCTATTCCCTCCTGTGAGTCCAGCATTGCTTTCCTACTTCCTTCTGTATCTCTTCCTGTGGACCTTACAAACTTGCTGTGTTCACCGGCAACAATTACATCATGCATTTTCCAGATGTCTAGAGGCTTTCCCTCTGCTGCATCTTGCTCACATGGAAGCTGGAAGTTATGACAGAGGGAAAGAGCTTGGCACTGGCCAGAGGAAGCCTGATGTAATCACTGCTGGTAAACGCAGAAAGTTTGTGTGATCCACAGGGAGGGGGACAGAGGGAGATAGGGATGTGATGCCAGGTCTGCAGGGGAACTGTGCTAATTCTGTTTGGGTGGCCAAAGGAGTGGCAAGGCAATATTTGGGGTGGCACTTGCCACCCTGTAGCAATGTCTATGAAATTCATGGTTACCCACTTAAGTGCTAGTGTTCTATAATTTAAAGTGCACGAATGGCACTGAAATTGTGAGTGACAAGTTATAGAATATGCAGACCGGGTTCATGATTTATATTTTCTGAAATATGAACAATGATGAAAATCTCAAAAGGAATAAACTGTGCAATCCAATCCTGCTTTGTTTTTGTGTATCAAACAAGATCCTGATAATTAGCCCTTTCCAATGTACACAGAATACAGAATCTCAGCAGGGCAGCCATACTGCAGAGTCACATGAATTAACTGTCATCAGCGTTTGAGACATTTTAGCTGTAAGTTGTTTCAAAGAGAAATCATTGCCCAGGGCCAATATTGATTTTCCAACTACCAGTGCATAAAGCATGAAATGATTCAGTACCATTGTTCATCCCATGAGGATCTGGCTTAAAGCTACATTTCTGTTCTTTTGGTTATCTGTTGAGTTACTGCTTTCTGCTTAGCATAGGGCTATTTTTTATGTCAAATCGGTACAAACTAAGGGCCCTTTTACAAAGACGCATAGGTGTATCAAATTGGCACTACTGCCCAGCTACCACATGCCCCAGGAGGTGATTCAATTTTTGGTGCGTGCCCAAAACATGCGGTAGAAAATATTTTCTATTTTCTACTGCGGGGTCCTTACCCGACGGTAATCAGCAGTTGGTGTGCACTGCATACTTATTGCCCGGTTAGCATGAAAGACCTTTCTGCTAAGTCAACGGGTGGCGTTAAGATTTCTGGCCGTAAATGGACGCGCATTGTTTTTCATTTTGCAGCACAAACTGGCTTCTAGGGAGGAGGGGGAGATCAGGATCAGGGGGAGGAAGGGGACCCAGGAATCCCTTAGGCTGCTACCTAGGAGTTAACTAGGCACCAGCCAATATCCTAATTTTATCTACTTAACCAATTAGCAGTGTGAACGTCACTATTAACTTGTTAAGGGAGTCTTTTACAAAGGCGTGCTAACTTATTTAGCGTGTGCTAAAGATTAGCACATGTCAAATGCTAGAGACACCCATAGGAATATATGGGCATCTCTTAACGTTTAGGACATGCTTACTTTTAGCGCTAAAAACGCTAGCACAGTTTTGTAATAGGGGCCCTAAGTTCTGGCTTTGCCCATGGACCACCCCAGTGGTAACCAGACAGTGAAGGGGCAGTAGAGCTGATATTCAGTGGCACTGTCTGGTTAAGTGCCACTGAATATTACTGTATAGGCAGGAAGGAGCAATGTAACAAGACAGCATGCTCTCCCGCCTGGTTAATTCACTTTAAATACTGGGCAGAAAATGTGCATTTTTCTGCTCATTTTCATTTATTTATTTTTATCTTATTTATTATTAGTTCTTATATCCCATATTATCTGAAAACACTATCAGTTCAATGTGGCTTACATACATTAGATAACAATAAACAATATTTAAGAGTTACAAAGTGTGAATAAACATGTTTTCAACAAGCACAGTGCTATCATGAACATGTGCAATGTTAAGATTGTTTGATGTTCTTGAGATATAAACTTTTTTAAACAGGATTTGTGGAAGCATAAGTAATTGCTAACGTGTCTTATTGCATATAGTATTTTGTATATGAAGGTACAAATTTGGAAAACAGACCTCTTCTCGCCTTTATTTGGAGCCAATATACCGGTAATCTGGTTAATAGCAGATATGCTCTCTCAAATCTTGACACTTTGAAAATCAGCTAGGCAACTGATTTGCATTTTCTTAATTAACCATTCTTTACTTCCAGCATATATTGCGTTATAGTATCCGATCTGAGAGAGTACTAATGTTTGAACTAGGGACTAAAACTTTCAGTTGGAAAAAATGGTCTTGTTCTCTTTAGTTTCCATAGAACTTTAAAGATCTTTGTTGTTACTGCAGTTACTTGGTCTTCAAAAGTTAAGTATTGGTCAATTGTTACACCTAATATTTTCAATTTGGATTCTAGTGGATAGGTGATTCAGTTGATTGGGGGAGAACGGATTGGTGATTATTAGGAATTTTATTTTGTCCCTGTTTAATATAAGATGGAAGGTTGATGTCCATTCTTCTATCAAATCTAGTCCTTGCTTCATAATATGTAGTATATTCGTAATCTGATTGTCAAAAGGGATATCAGCATAGATATCTCCTTCTAATTTTTCCCCAATGGTGCCATCTTGATGTTGAATAAGATTGGCGAGATCGGTGATTTAATATGTCTTTGGCATTTCCTATATTGTTGCAAACAATTGTCCATTTCTAGTTCTAACTGACATACAAGAAAGTTGCCCCAGCGCCGCCCTCTACTGCTCAGTTGCACCACTTCTGTATTGGTTTGAACCACTGCTCTGCGCAGGTTACAGTAATGCTTCTTTATCATTCTTTTGTCACCATGAGTCCTCTTATCTATCCCCCATTGTTGTAGATACTGTAACCATTTTGTCTTCACCACCTCCTTCAAGAGAACAGAGTGGAGGAGTAGTCTAGTGGTTATGGTGGTCGACTTTGGTCCTGAGGAACTGAGTTCAATTCGCACTTCAGGCACAGGCAGCTCTCTGTGACTCTGGGCAAGTCACTTAACCCTCTATTGCCCCATGTAAGCTGCATTGAGCCTGCCATGAGTGAGAAAGCACGGGGTACAAATGTAACAAAAGAAAAAAAAGCATCAGCTAAAGGAAACATAGATGTAAAGATCTAGATTCCATATATAGTGCCTGAAAAATCCACAGGAATAAATTTCTACCTAAGCATATTCTATTAGTGACACCTAGAGTTAGGCATGGTATATAGAATACGCTTAATTGATATCCCAATGACTAGAAATACACGCATCCATTTACACTAAGGAAAATGTGGCATAAATACTGGCACATAGATTTAGTCACAGAGGGCCATATTCTATAACAGTGTGTGCAAATTTTGGAATGCCCATGAAAGACCCATTTCCCTGCCTATAGCCACACCCATTGTTGACTCTGCACATTATAATTTAGGCGCTGTGTGTTATAGATCGCTGGACATGGAGAGGAGGGGAGGGCAAGGCAGGGGGAGAGAAGAGATCACTGTACATGGAGAGGAAGGGAGGGCAGGGGGAGAAAAGAGATCACTGGACATGGAGAGGAGAGGAGGGGAGGGCAGGGGGAGAGAAGAGATCGCTGGAAATGGAGAGGAGAGGAGGGCAGGGGAGAGAAGAAAATTGCTGGACATGGATGGATGAATGGGGGCAGGGGAGAGTGGAATTTTGCTGGATATGGGTGGATGGAGGAGAGGGCAGGGGAGAATGGAGAGTTGCTGGACATGGATGGATGGAGGGGAGGGCAGGGGAGAGAGGAAATTTTCTGGATATGGATAGATGAAGGCGAGGGCAAGGATGGATGTAGAGTTGCTGGATATGGATGGATGGAGGGGAGGGCAGGGGAGAGGAGAATTGCTGGACATGGATGGATGAATTGGGGCAGGGGGAGAGGAAATTTGCTGGATATGGGTGGATGGAGGAGAGGGCAGGGGAGAGAGGAGAATTGCTGGACATGGTTGGATGAATGGAGGGGGCAGGGGAGAGGAAATGTACTGGATATGGGTGGATGGAGGAGAGGGCAGGGGAGAACGGAGAATTGCTGGACATGGATGGATGCAGGGGAGGGAAGTCAGGAAGGAGATGCACACTGATGGAGGGGAAGGGAGAGAGGAGAAATGCTGGACATGGATGGAGGGGCGGAAAGACAGAGGAAGTAGATGCACATGGATGGATGGAGGGGAGAGGAGTGAGGAGAAATGCTGGATATGGATGGAGGGAAAACTGCTGAATTTAATGGCTGGATTGGAACACTGAGTGCAGATACTGAAACTTGAGGAAGGACAGGGACAGGGCTACAGATGGTAGACAGGATGCATAAGGTCACAGGAGGATGGTGGACATGGTGAGTGAAAAAAATATCAAATGGAAAGAAGACACTGCATAAAACAGAAGACACTGGGACCAAAGTGAATAGAAAAACTAGATGCTCAGACAACAAAGGTAGAAAAAAGTATTTTATTCAGAATGTATTAATTGGAATATGTCAGCTTTTGGAAATTTGCATCTGTGATATTTGAATGTAAGTTTCAATTTTTCTAGTATTGCTGCATGCTGAGTCTGACTTCTTGAGGTAACTTTCCAGTTCAGTATTTTGCCTTCATATTTTTTTTATTTCTAGTTCTTTGTGTCATATCTGTTGTCATTTGTTTTCATGTGTGATCAAGGTGCAGTATTCTGCTAGCGTGTAGTATTTGCAGCCCTTTTTGTTTTTTTATTTTTTTTTCATTAGGTTGTGTACTGGTGTTTTAGAGCCCGGTGTAATTACAGTGCTGCCTTTCCACGCATAAGGTTGTAGCTCATCCTGTCCTTGGAAGTAGTGCGGTTATGGTTTGGTAAGGTTATGAGTGTGTTTTTGCACAAGTTTGTATTTAGTGTTTTGCAGTGGAGAGATTGTGTGTTGGCCTTACTGAGGTGGCACCAAAACATCAGAAAGGGTTTTAGAGCCTAAATCATGACACACTACATATTCATTATGGTTATTCCCAAAAAAAGCCAGTTCTTTCTCCCTTCCTTCCTGCCTCCATATTAGCATATTCATTTATATATATATATATATATATATATATATATATATATATATATATATATATATATATATATATATATATATATATATATATATATATATATATACAAATGAATATGCTAATATGCCCCACAGTCAAAGTACGCCCATGCCTTACCACCACCTCAATTGGTATGAGTACTATTACTGCATGGCCATTTTTTAAGGGGCTTTTACCTGCTGCAGTAAAAAGGGCTCTGGGGCACGGAAAAAACGGCCCCACTGCTACTGCAGGGCCTTTTTCCCTGCAGCTTAGTAAAAGGACCCCTTAATGAGGTAAACGAGAACAGCAAATTCAAATCCAATAATAGGATTACCATGAAACAGTAATAAAATATACATTTTAATATCATTGCAGAACAACCACATAACAGAAATATGATACATGTCAGTACAGCGCAAACAATGTCATAATTTATTGGCACCGACTGGCTCATTAATCAATTAAGTTGCATACACAAATTGAACACGCGCCCAAATTTGTGCACGTAACTCAAAACGCCATGTATAGATCTGGGATAAATGCCTAAAGCTTGGCTGTATAGGGATGTGCACATAGTTATCTGTTTAAATGCTGACAATTTTTTCAAAAAAGGCTCTTATGAGGTTGGCATCCTCTTTCAACTGCACAAATGCTTTAGGATATCAGGACCAAGGAATTTGAAACAATAGTTTCTACCAGCTGCTCTGATCTATTGGCCCCATGTGTACATATTTCAATTGCAGAAAGATTTTCCTAAACCAATATAATCTAATATGTGAAATAAATTCTCCAGTGTTTTTCAAATGAACATAAATCTAATACTTAATATCTTCCATCAGATTCCTGTTGCAGTCACTGTTATAGCCCATTACCTTTCCTCTTTATACTCTTTCCTACATTTACTGAAGTTTAGTGAAAAAATATCCAGTAGCTTCCAGCAGTGATTTTACCTGGGAGATTAAGGGTCCTGTGCAATAAATCTCAGGCAAAACCAATTTTAATATGTAGCCCTGAGGTACCTTTTGTTTTAGAGCCAGGGTTACTGAGTGGGTAGGGTGAGTACTTCACATTTCATACCCCTGAGGCTGTGTTGGGCAGGGGGAGAGACTCTAGTTCAATGTCCCTTCTCTGTGGTTTATCTTCTGAAATCTCCAGCCTTTTAGCATCTAGCCAATCACTCCTAAAATCCAATTGTCCAGTCTGAATAGCTGTTCAAATCAGGTCTAAAGAGAGTAAAGAGAGGTGGACTTTTTAAAAATGTGATAGTGTGTCTCCTCGTAGTGGACCCAGTTTCTCCACTTTTGTGGTTGCTTGCAGTGTGTTTCGTCTTTCATGTACTTCTCTCTCTCTCTCTCCTTCATATTTCTTATGCTTATTGGCACCCTGTAAAAGCTTGCTTTGTATATTTAGGGGGGGGGGGGGGGGGGGAAGGAAGGGGTGTGGAGATTGGGAAGGCACTGGATAACGGTTTGTATCTAAGTGGAGTACTACATGGAAGAGGTTTCCTGTTGTTCATAACTAGCCAGGAAGGAGCAATGTAACAAGACAGCATGCTCTCCCGCCTGGTTAATTCACTTTAAATACTGGGCAGAAAATGTGCATTTTTCTGCTCATTTTCATTTATTTATTTTTATCTTATTTATTATTAGTTCTTATATCCCATATTATCTGAAAACACTATCAGTTCAATGTGGCTTACATACATTAGATAACAATAAACAATATTTAAGAGTTACAAAGTGTGAATAAACATGTTTTCAACAAGCACAGTGCTATCATGAACATGTGCAATGTTAAGATTGTTTGATGTTCTTGAGATATAAACTTTTTTAAACAGGATTTGTGGAAGCATAAGTAATTGCTAACGTGTCTTATTGCATATAGTATTTTGTATATGAAGGTACAAATTTGGAAAACAGACCTCTTCTCGCCTTTATTTGGAGCCAATATACCGGTAATCTGGTTAATAGCAGATATGCTCTCTCAAATCTTGACACTTTGAAAATCAGCTAGGCAACTGATTTGCATTTTCTTAATTAACCATTCTTTACTTCCAGCATATATTGCGTTATAGTATCCGATCTGAGAGAGTACTAATGTTTGAACTAGGGACTAAAACTTTCAGTTGGAAAAAATGGTCTTGTTCTCTTTAGTTTCCATAGAACTTTAAACGCCATGTATAGATCTGGGATAAATGCCTAAAGCTTGGCTGTATAGGGATGTGCACATAGTTATCTGTTTAAATGCTGATAATTTTTTCAAAAAAGGCTCTTATGAGGTTGGCATCCTCTTTCAACTGCACAAATGCTTTAGGATATCAGGACCAAGGAATTTGAAACAATAGTTTCTACCAGCTGCTCTGATCTATTGGCCCCATGTGTACATATTTCAATTGCAGAAAGATTTTCCTAAACCAATATAATCTAATATGTGAAATAAATTCTCCAGTGTTTTTCAAATGAACATAAATCTAATACTTAATATCTTCCATCAGATTCCTGTTGCAGTCACTGTTATAGCCCATTACCTTTCCTCTTTATACTCTTTCCTACATTTACTGAAGTTTAGTGAAAAAATATCCAGTAGCTTCCAGCAGTGATTTTACCTGGGAGATTAAGGGTCCTGTGCAATAAATCTCAGGCAAAACCAATTTTAATATGTAGCCCTGAGGTACCTTTTGTTTTAGAGCCAGGGTTACTGAGTGGGTAGGGTGAGTACTTCACATTTCATACCCCTGAGGCTGTGTTGGGCAGGGGGAGAGACTCTAGTTCAATGTCCCTTCTCTGTGGTTTATCTTCTGAAATCTCCAGCCTTTTAGCATCTAGCCAATCACTCCTAAAATCCAATTGTCCAGTCTGAATAGCTGTTCAAATCAGGTCTAAAGAGAGTAAAGAGAGGTGGACTTTTTAAAAATGTGATAGTGTGTCTCCTCGTAGTGGACCCAGTTTCTCCACTTTTGTGGTTGCTTGCAGTGTGTTTCGTCTTTCATGTACTTCTCTCTCTCTCTCTCCTTCATATTTCTTATGCTTATTGGCACCCTGTAAAAGCTTGCTTTGTATATTTAGGGGGGGGGGGGGGAAGGAAGGGGTGTGGAGATTGGGAAGGCACTGGATAATGGTTTGTATCTAAGTGGAGTACTACATGGAAGAGGTTTCCTGTTGTTCATAACTAGCCAGGGGTTGTGCCTTGACCTTCCACAAAAAGGTATCATCATGGACAGACACTTAGGAGATAATACTATAAAAGTAGGTGCAAGCATATATGTGGAAATGGATGAAGAGGTCCTTGAAGATTGATGAATTGGCAGGTCCAAGGAACAAAAGTCATCAAAATAATGTATAACCTCCCAAAGTAGAATGCTGAACATCTCAAAGTTCATGAGATAGAAAAACCCTTTCTTATGCACCTAACAAAGTAATATGCACCCTCAAAGTGAAAGCTTAATAATGTGATGCTGTCCGGGTAAATAGCCAACATGTGAACAGCTGACTCAAAATCTGCCCTGGCCATCATAGAATTCATGCTACAATACCTGAGCAAGTCTGTTGTGCTATCCAAGGAAGCATATTGTAGAGAGCATAGCACATAAGTGATGGAGTCATTTCCCAAGATCTAACTGAATATGAAAGATTTTGGATAATCCTAAATGTTTCAGGTATGTGTTTGGGCACAACAGCCAGAGGAGAAATTCTAATTGGTACAAATGTTTTAAATGCAAAGAAGCAATCAATGTTGCCTAACTCCAGTTCCACGCACAATTTTGATCTAATAATGCGGGCAAAACATGAGGCAAACCTAGCATTGACAATGGATTTGTCTTGGAGGGTGCCAGTGTATGGCAGTTTATTCAGTATAAGCAACAAAGCCTATTTGGTGAAAAATGAAACGGGCCCTAGGAAGGCTCTCGTCAAAGCGTTTCTCCTCTCTCCTCTGCCCTCCCCTCCATGTCCAGCAATTCTTCCGTCCCTTCCCATCCCATCCCAGTCCAGAGATTCTCCTCTACCCACCCCTCCCATCCCATCCAATCCATGTCCAGCGATTCTCCTGTGCCCTGCCTTCCCCTCCGTGTCCTGCGATTCTGGCCTCCCCTCAATGTCCAGCGATTCTCCTCTGCCCTCCCCTCCGTGTCCCGCAATTCTGGCCTCCCCTCCATGTCCAGCGATTTTCCTCTGCCCTGCCCTCCCCTCCATGTCCCGCGATTCTCCCCTCACCTCCAATCCCCTCCATGTCCAGCGATTCTCTTCTGCCCTGCCCCCCATCCGTGTCCCGCGATTCTCCCCTCCCATCCCATCCATGTCCAGCGATTCTCCCCTCCTCTCCATGGCCACTGACTCTGTCCTTCCTGCCGCCTTGCCTTGAAGCCGTTCATCTTACCTCAGGTCGCAGCGGCAGCAGGCTGGGCTCACGTCGCCTCCAGCCTTCCCTTTCAGTGTCCCGCCCTCTTCTGACATCATTTCATCTGTACGTGAGGGCAGGACACTGAGAGGGAAGGGAACGCTGGAGGCGAGCTGACGTAAGCTCATTTGCATACAGTTACGAACACAGCCATCCAGGGACGCAGATGGACAAATTATTATATAGAGAGATTCTTGAAATCGACTAGCAAAGAAGCCCTTAAATGAAGAGCTTCTTTACTTCCTTCCGTTCCCTGTTATGTGAGCAAGATGCTTGCTTGGACATTTCTTAACAAAGTGACTGTTGGTATAGACATTGCATTTGTTTATATTTGCAGTCAGATGTAGCACACCCACAGTAACTGAATCACCAGCACACTTCTGATTCTGATATGGCGTTGACCTTAGAATGACTTCTGATTTTGATGGCATTGACCCCTTTGCATGTTCTGGTGTGCTGGTGACTGCCACAGGTACCAAAAGACCTGGAGGTCATGTGAGTAAGCCATAAGTCCACATCATGGGATCCCCATGACATCTCAGGTATATCCACCACTTGCTCCCGTAATGCTTCATCATAATTCAGTCAATTAATTCCATCATAAGTGTTGTGTACTCTGAGTGTTTTACCCAGATATGGCCATAATGCCGGGGGGGGGGGGGGGGGGGGGGGGGGGGGGGGGGGGTTATTGGAAACTTACATACAATAAATGCAAGCCTTACAAATGATAGGACCCAGTTAAATATAATGCAGGATAATTTTATATTTTTTCTGGGTAGGGCATGCTTTTTGCTGTCTTTTTTACTTTTGCTGTGTCTACAGTAGCTGCCTATGTAATGAATGTGGTACATCCTTCCAAAGCAGCTTTTTATCAGCAAATGAAATGGCCTTAGATAGCTCATACACTCAAGCCCTCATTGTTGGATGAAGTTGTTGGAGAGGAAGTAGTAGACCTACAGTATTTGTAGTTCTAGAAGATCCAGAAATGGAGGATGTGTGTCTTCTCCTGCACTTGCTTTTGGTCATGTTTTTGTTTGCCCTCCTGATATGTCCTTTTGTTTAGACTCACAATTGCTTGAGCTGGATGCCTGCTGTACTAGGGGCTGAACCTGAGGATTCACAGCATTTGATTGCAGAGAAGCCTTTGAAATCTTGGAGTTGTGACTATGCAGTCACAACTCCAAGATGTAGTCAAGGCTTCTGTAGAAGGATGAGTCCTGGAATAAACATTTCTCAGATTCAGAGTTATTTGTGGGCTATTCTGGCTACGCTAAGCATATTGCTTGCCAGTCTGTACCCATAGCCAAGGGGCCCTGGAGGGCCAGTATATCAGCAGAGGCATGACAGACAATTCGCTGGGAGTTGCCCATTTTCCTCTCTGTCCACTAATGGGTCTGTTATTTGCATGTTGGGATGCTGCAGCTCAGTCTATGCTTATGACTCCTTGCATTGTATGGCTATGTACATCCCTTACCCTCATGCCCCTTCAGGGCATAGTTTACAAGCTCATGTCAGCCCTCAAGGCATCCTGGAAAAGATGCTCATCACTCTGCTGTCTAATCTGTTCACCTTCACATACTGTATTGATCCCCTGTTCCACCCTCCTGCACAGATCACATGATGAAGCCCTACCTCTTTGCTGGCCACAACTCACCCTGGCCTGGGCCACCATCTTGGTGTGTGCTGTGGTGGGCTTTCCCTGCAGTTGGGATGCTGCCACTATTTATTCAAATACAGTTCAAGCAATCCCTGCATGGTCAGTTAGAGATAAGGCTGAAGGAATCATGTGAGGCTACACCTGAAAGGAGATGGTTGACCTCTTGGACATATGGGGCATATCAAGGCCAGGTACAGGACAGTGGGTCAGGTGAGAGGTACTTTCCGAACTAGAGGTGCAACTGGGTGCAGTTCATTGTGCTTATTCTAAGCTGATGTTAACTTATTCTGGTTTTTATTTGATTGATCCTTTTGGCAAGTCCAAACTGCCAATACCAAACAGAAACAAAAAATTCTTCAGAATATATATAATTTTTTTTGGTACTAATAGCAGTGGTCTCCCAACTCAACACTAAACCAATCAGAGTCTGCTTAGCATCAGAGGTAAAGCCAGGAAGTGCTTAGATGAGTCAGTGACCCCTGAATAAAATATGTATCCTCCATCTAGGCAGACTAAATGCTTTTAAATAACTGTTTACCTGTGGAGTCAGGGTCCCAATGTACCTCAATGAGCCAATTTACTATTGAGATGAACAGAGCAAAGAAAATTTAATAGTGTGTGAACTAGCAGCAGACTGATTTTTTTTTTTTTGAAGTTTGGCACTCCCGTACAAGCACTGGCTTGGCAAGACCTTTTACAGCTTCTTCACTGAACATACTGGGATGAACTAAATACCTGTAATACTCTTGCTGGGGCTGAAACAGAAGCCTGGGTCAACTCCTGTGCCTCTTTCAACTTATCATTCCCCTCCCCTTAATGTATCCAGCATGGTCTTCTCCACTCTTCTTCCCCTTCCCTCTCTCCCTGGTGTAGTGATAACATCACCATTGGCTGTGGGGTGAAGAGGGGAGGGTGACAGAATGAGTGAATGACGCCATACATGGGTGTATTTTCTTTCCTTTTTTTTTGGTTCAACAATTTTTATTGCATTTTCAAGTACAAATAACAGTTGCTGAAACAGCCAATACTTTCAGAATAATAACAGTAAATTACCATTATTATTATTATTATTATGACATTTGGTATCCCACATTATCCCGAAGAAGCTCAGGTTCAAAGTGGCTTACATTCAAGAAAAGAAAATATCAAAAATATAATACAGTCAGATAATTAATTATAACATTTAACGTATTAGAAATAATTGTGTGTTTGTCATGAAGCTAGGCTGAGTATTGGTTATGTTGAAACATGTAAGAGAGGACAGCAACATTAGTTTATTGTCTTTTGATAAGATATGTACTTAATAGAAAAGCTCTAGCAATTTATGGAATCTCAGATAATCTTTTAAGTGCCTTAATTGCTTGGGTAGAGAATTCCAAAGTTTGGTACTCTAATATGTAAAGCCTGCAACAAGGATTGATTTGTAAGAAAGACCTTTGCAGATTGGAAAGGGAAAGGGAATAGGACTTGATATACTGCCTTTTGTGGTTTTTGCAACTACATTCAAAGCAGTTTACATATTATGTACAGGTACTTATTTGTACCTGGGGCAATGGAGGGTTAAGTGACTTGCCCAGAATCACAAGGAGCTGCAGTGGGAATTGTTGGATTATTTGTAGTAAATAATTAGCAGATTTTAGTACACACAGCTTCAGCTTTAGAAATGTTAATTTCTTTTCTTCATCTCTCTCTCATTCACCCCTGAATGATTCACTGCTGAGTCACTTTAAAGTTGAAGTAACAAAACATCTGTTTACTCACAGTTTGTAGTTAGATTATAATCAGACAGGCTTATATATACATATTACTATACATTTGTCTTATCAGCTCCTTCCATGTGCTTAGATGGTAATGGATGCTCACACCACCATAGATCCTCTCAGGTTAGGAGAGATCATGAGCTCCATGTGCTCCATGTGCTGCATGTGCTGCATCTGCTGTATCTAACCCCCACAGGAAGTTGCATAGCTGTGTGACCTCTCTAAGTAATTCACATCAGAGGTCACAGAGTAATCACAGAGAAATAATAGGTGACAGGCAATGCATGTAAAAATACAATTACATTCCAACAAACCCCTTCTCATGCATAACTGTCATGCAATTATTTATTCATACAAAGTCCAAGCTTTATACGCAGATTCACATAATGTTCTCTGGGTAACGGTTTGGTCATGATGTCAGCTGTCATCTCACTGGTGTGACAATAGTGTAGACTGATGACCCCTTCTTTCGCCAACTCTCGCACGTTGTGGTATTTCGTTGCGATGTG
The DNA here is from genome assembly GCF_901765095.1 of Microcaecilia unicolor. Lineage (NCBI taxonomy): Eukaryota > Metazoa > Chordata > Amphibia > Gymnophiona > Siphonopidae > Microcaecilia > Microcaecilia unicolor. The sequence continues at coordinate 27,723 of NW_021963370.1, forward strand.
CTTGGTGCGTGACTGAACCTTGTCATTCTGTGACAGTCGGATGCAGCTCTGATTATCTTCCATTATCTGGATTGGTCTCTTTTCAGCTATACCAAAATCCAGGAAAAGTTTTTCAATCCACATCAGTTCTCTGCACGCTTCCGATACGGCCACGTATTCAGCTTCTGTAGAAGACAAACTCACAATACTTTGTTTATGACTGGCCCATGAAATGTGTACATTTCCATACATAAACACATATCCACTTGTGGATTTATAATCAGAATGATCCCCTGCCCAATCTGAATCACAGTAACATATTAGTTTTGGATTACTATTGGCTGAAATCTTTAATTTACAATCAATGGTACCCTTTAAATACCTTACCATCCTTTTAACTGCAGTCCAATCTGATTTGGTAGGTGAGCTGACCCTTCTGCTCAAAATTCCTACTGCATTTGCTATATCAGCCCTGTATGTGGTAGCTAGATATAAAAGCTTACCTATGGCTGATCTATATTGGATGTTATCTGGTAAAGGTTCTCTTACTGTTTCATCCTTCAGAAAATCAGTGATCATGGGAGTGCTTACAACTTGGGCATCTTGCATACCTAAACTTTCAATAAGCTCATTTATTTTCTGCTTCTGGCTTAGAAGATAAGAACCATCATTTTGTTTCTCAATTTCTATACCAAGATAGTATGACACATTACCCAGTTCTTTTATCTCAACTTTGTGGTTTAAACACTTTACAATGTCCTTGTACTCTTGCTCACTTTTGCTTGCAATGAGCAGATCATCAACAAAAGCTAAAATGTATGCATATTGTCCATTTGTGCACCTAGTGTACAAGCATTTATCTGCTTCACCTTGCTTAAATCCTAAATTTGTCAATATTTCATGCAATTTATCATTCCAACATTTTGCACTTTGCTTTAATCCATAAAGACCTTTGTTTAATTTACACACTAGCTGTCTTTGTTTTGTATTTATGAAACCTGTGGCTGTTCCATGTACAAGTCTTCAGTTATATCTCCGTGAAGAAATGCTGTTTTCACATCAATGTGGTTGACTTGCATGCCTTTTGAGACTGCAATGCTCAGAAGTGTTCTTATTGTCGTGTGTTTCACTACAGGTGCAAACACTTCATCAAAATCTTCTCCATATTTTTGAAGATATCCCTTTGCCACTAATCTGGCTTTATACCTTTCCACTTTTCCTTGTGCATTCCTTTTTAACTTGAATACCCATTTGCATCCTATAGCTTTCTTGCCAGGAGGTAATTTTGTAAGAATCCAAGTATTATTTTTATCCAATGCATCAATTTCTTCTTGTGCAGCTTTATGCCATTCAGCAGCTTCTTCTGCTGGCATTTTCTCAATCTCATCCCATGTTAAGGGCTCTTGAGCTTCTGCTGACTTTGTTAGGTAAGACAGTCTTGGGGGTGGAACACCTTTGTTTTCCCTGGATGAGCGTCTGACTACAGGTTGGTCTGACCTTTCCGCATCCTCTAAATCTGAGAGTCCTTCTCCAATTGATTCCCCTTCTCCAACTGTACTGTCTTCTTCAATGATCCTTTCTGTGTCTGCTTCCTCTGCCTGTTCCTCGTTAGATACAGATGAGTTGCTTTCAGACATCTGCCTTGGTATGGCATTTATATACACTGGCATGTCTATTATGGTTCTAGTTTCATATTCTGGATGATAAGGCTCATCTGGGATAATCCAGCCTTTATCAACCCTTTTGTTTTCATCAAAATATGTAACATGTCTTATGCCAACAATGCCAGTTTTCAGATTCAAAATTCTATATCCTTTGTGTCCTGGAGCATAGCCAACTAAAATGCCCCTTTCTGTTGTGGAATCCAGCTTATGCCTTCTTTGCTTTGGTATATGAGCATATGCTGTACTTCCAAATGTTCTTATGTGTGACAGGTTTGGCTTCCTACCATGCCATGTCTCATGTGGTGTGCGCTCAGCGCCTTTAGTTGGCATTCTGTTTTGTAGGTACACTGCTGTGAGAATGGCTTCCCCCCATAGTCTTTTAGGGAGATTGCTATCTGACAGCATACATCTGGTCATTTCCACAAGTGACCTAAATTTTCTCTCTGCAACAGAATTTTGTTCTGGTGTATAAGCTACTGTTGTGATATGTTGAATGCCTTCTTGTTCTAGAAATGTGCGCATGCTTTGTGAAGTGAACTCACCACCATTGTCGGTCTGAAGAACCTTTGGTTTTCTTTCAAATTTATTGCTCACCATGGCTACGTATTTCTTCAGCATGTCTGTGACTTGACTTTTTTCTTTCAGCAAATAGGCCACACAATATCTAGAGAAATCATCCAAGAATATTAGCACAAATCTGTTATTTCCCAATGATGGGATATTAAACGGTCCACATAAGTCACTGTGTATTAAGTCCAGTACTTTATTACTCCTATTTCCTGTGTATGCAGGAAATGAGGGTCTCACACCTTTTTGAGTAACACAGTCTATGCATTTCTCCATTTTACCAGCATCTGCACTTATCTGAATGCCGGTGGCTAGTTGCTTACTGTAAAGATCCTGGATCACCTTAGAATCACGATGTCCCAGGCGGCGGTGCCAGATTTCCAGACTACATTTACCATCATTCTTCCTTACTTGCGCCATATGTGAGGCTTCACCTGAAATGTTCAGCTTATAAACATCATTATGCATAAAAGCTTCAGCATACACTTCATCATTTTTAGAGATTGTGCACTTACTGTTTTCAAAATGAATCACAAATCCCTTCTTATCTAATGTAGATACACTAAGCATATTGCAAACTGCTTGGGGAATATACAAGACATCACTTACAGGAATTTCTTTAACTTCATTAGACACTTTGCATTTTAAGAATCCAATACCTTTTGCTTGGATCTTAGCAGTCCTGCGTTTGCAGTTTTAAGAATACCTTCCTCTGGACACATTTCCTGAAAGAAATCCTTAGAATTGGTTAAATGGCATGTGCTCCCTGAATCCAAAATCCAAGTACTTTCATTTGAATTATTATTTACCATAGTCAAAGATTTTTCTGCCATTAGAAAGCCCTTGTGTTTATCTTTGTCCTTCATACATTTCCTGGTTTGAAAATTCTTTAGTTCCATTGGCTTAGGTGAGCTAGAGGGAGTGTTTTGTGTTTCCTTACACCATTTAGATACATGTCCCTCCTTTCCACATGAGTAGCAAATCAGCTTGCCCTTGGGTGGAGTTTTCCCATAGCTCCGCCTTCCTCTGTTCTTTGCCAAGAAATTTGTTTCATTTCTCTCTGACTTGCTTTGAGAACACATCTCCTCAGAATCATTTATTATGCATTCCTGCCTTAGTTTTGATGTTGCCTGTTCAAAAGATTGCCCTTCAATGGCCTCATTTACAGACCTAAAAACATCAAACTTCTTTGATAGTGAGGTAAAAAGAAATGCTCTTTTCAATGCATCACACATGGGAATTCCTGAAAGTTCTAATTTTTGAAATGAAGACATAAGATGCATAATGTGATCATTACATTTACTTTTATCCCTTAATTTGGTTTCATTCAACTCTGCCAACCAAATTGGTTGCTGCTTTGCATATGTAGTTGCATACATAGTTCTCAGTTTATATAAGATGTCCTTTGGTGTATCTTTTCCCTCCACTAATATGGCTTGTTTCTCTGAGAGAGCTTCCAAAAGCATGCACTTCACATAATAGTTTGCATTGTCCCATTCAGCCATATTTTCAGCTGTTCTGTCTTGGTCTAAGCATATATCTAATCTTTTTGCTCGAAGGAGACATATGAATCTTAGTTCCCACTGCCGATAATTAAATTCAGTTAATTTAGGCACCTTGAGAGAATAGAACAATGGTGAATTTCTTCCCTCAGCCATTTTCTTAGCCTTCTGTCTGCTGTGTGGGGGGAGAGAGAGACAGACTGAATCTTTCCTTTAAAACTTAAGAGAAAAATGTGGCCTTTTTTTCTGCCTGGTAATATTTCTCTTCTTTTTCAATTCCTGGACCCTGGGCCCATAACCCTTTTGTTGGATTATTTGTAGTAAATAATTAGCAGATTTTAGTACACACAGCTTCAGCTTTAGAAATGTTAATTTCTTTTCTTCATCTCTCTCTCATTCACCCCTGAATGATTCACTGCTGAGTCATTTTAAAGTTGAAGTAACAAAACATCTGTTTACTCACAGTTTGTAGTTAGATTATAATCAGACAGGCTTATATATACATATTACTATACATTTGTCTTATCAGCTCCTTCCATGTGCTTAGATGGTAATGGATGCTCACACCACCATAGATCCTCTCAGGTTAGGAGAGATCATGAGCTCCATGTGCTCCATGTGCTGCATGTGCTGCATCTGCTGTATCTAACCCCCACAGGAAGTTGCATAGCTGTGTGACCTCTCTAAGTAATTCACATCAGAGGTCACAGAGTAATCACAGAGAAATAATAGGTGACAGGCAATGCATGTAAAAATACAATTACATTCCAACAGGAATCAAACCCGGTTCCCCAGGATCAAAGTCCTGTTTTTACTGTATTACGTGAAGGTAAATCAATTAGTTGTTGCATGTAGGAGGGTGATAAACCATATATGATTTGGTAAACAGTGACACATTTTAAAGGTTATCCTGGCATTTATGGAAAGCCAGTGGTTTTAACGAGAGGGGAAGCCTTCTCAAAGCGAGGAGCATTGCTTACAAGGCGGGCAGCGGTATTTTCTGCTGTTTGTAATTTTTTAAGGAGTGAGATTTTAATACCCGCATATATAGCATTACAATAATCAAATTTGGATAGTACCAGAAATTTGGTGATATTATGAAGCGTGGAGCATGAGAAGAAAGGACACAACCTTTTTAACTTCCATAGTGTATGGAAGATGCTCAAGACACCTTTGAGACCTGAGCTTCGAATGTTTAATGCTGGTCAATGGTGATACCCAGGATTTTCATCGATTGATGAAGTGTTGTCAATAATGAATAACAATAACAATAACAATAACAATAACAATAACAATCATGGGAGGTGAGAGAAACATGTACCTGGAGGACATTGGCGAGCCGGTTGGAGAACCTTGGGGCTGGTTGAGGCAGTTTGTGCTTCCATCTTGCCATTGACCTGCTGATGTCACCAGTGCGGGACAGAGTTGCCCTACAAAACCCTGCTAAACCCAAACGCAGAGTGGAGGTTAGAGGAGTGCGTACCAATAGGCCAAACTGTGCACTTCTTTTGTAAAAAAAAAAATGTTTTATAGATCAGCTGTGTTTCTTTCAGCAGGGGATGGGACGACTTCCTTAGGGGATGGGACGACTTCCCTATGAAGAAAGACTAAGGAGGCTAGGGCTTTTTAGCTTGGAGAAGAGATGGCTGAGGGAAGACATGATAGAGGTATATAAAATAATGAGTGGAGTGGAACAGGTGGATGTGAAGCGTCTGTTCACGTTTTCCAAAAATACTAGGACTAGGGGGCATGCGATGAAACTACAGTGAAGTAAATTTAAAACAAATTGGAGAAAATCTTTCTTCACCCAAAGCGTAATTAAACTCTGGAATTTGTTTCCGGAGAACGTGGTGAAGGCGGTTAGCTTGGCAGAGTTTAAAAAGGGGTTAGACGGTTTCCTAAAGGACAAGTCCATAAACCGCTATTAAATGGACTTGGGAAAAATCCACAATTCCAGGAATAACATGTATAGAATGTTTGTACGTTTGGGAAGCTTGCCAGGTGCCCTTGGCCTGGATTGGCTGCTGTCGTGGATAGGATGCTGGGCTCGGTGGAACCTTGGTCTTTTCCCAGTGTGGCATTACTTATGTACTTATGTTTTCACTTTTACCGTCACAGCCCAAAACTGTGCTAGGCACAATTAAAGTTGAGACTCCTGAGGCAGGCACATTGAGTGCTAAAACGGAGGACTGTGTCGAGTCTTGAAATCAATTGTTAATAGATTTTATTGATCCCTATGGACTGTATGGTTTTTAATTGACTTATCTTTGGACAATTTTAATAAATATCCCTTGGTTGGCAGTTCATTGATCATCCCCTTTTTGTTCTGTTTATTCTCTTTGCAAGGATTGGCTAACAGACAGAAAATCAAGAAAACATTTTTTCTTAAAAGCCTGAAAAAAGGGGTAAAGGGAGTTTTATATGAATAAAAATAATAGAATGTACTTCTGAATATCAGAGATGACAAGGGTGGCCCGTCCCAGTGCTGGAGATTTACCACCACAATGCTGGAGATTGAAGGCCAAATGAGTGAGATTTTTCCACAGGCCCCAGCCATATGTAAAACTAGTTCTGGCAGATGCCCATTCCAAAAACTGACAGATTCCAATCAATAAATAGAAAATAAGATTCTTTTTTCTACCTTTGTTGTCAGAGATGTTAAGGGTGGCCCATCCAGAAGAATGATATGTACCACCTGAATAAGTGAAATTCAAGGTCAATGAGCGAGGTTTTTCTCACAGTGCATTCAATCTATAAATTTGGAATGGTAGTGAAGGGACTGAAGTCCAAGGAAGGGCTTCTGGTTACACTTATTTAAAAGTAATGCCTTCATGTGTCTTCATGGATGACGTTACATATTTTAGACACAATTATTTCAAACACAATGCTAAACCACTTACAAAGCTATGCAAACCAATTCAACTGTATTTAAAGATCCCTCATCTGGCAGTATCTCATGATTTAATCAATCACACATATGTCTGCTATAAAGACAACTACCTCAACATACAACAGGTTCTGCAACATTTTCTAAAACCTTTTCTGATGTTATGACAAACTAAAATTAAAGTTTTGGTGTTACCTCAGTAAGACCAACACACATTCCCTCCGTTACAAAGCACTATGCAGAAACTTACCATACCTTAACAACACTAACGCCCAAGACTCAAAAAGCAACAACCTTATACATGAAAAGATAGCACTTTAAATATTATACCATGCCCTAAAACACCAATACACTACCCATGAAGGACCTACATGCTAGCAGAATACCACACCTTATTCTAGTGATTCCCAAACTGGGTTCTGAGGAATCCTAGGGATCTTCAAACTCTCTGCAGGGGTTTCTTAAGATATTAGATTGAAGAATCTGTTTGTATGAACAGGGATTGGGGAGGGGAGAAGGGGTCTGACAAGGGGGCAGGAGGGGAAAATGGGTCCATGCCTGGGGCAGGTGGAAGAATGGGTCTGGGTCTGAAAACGGGGGATGCAAGGCATGTGGTGGATGAAGGGGTTCCTCAGTTATGAAAGAATATTTTAGGGGTTCTGCCATAGTAAAACATTTGGGAATCACTACCTTAGCCGGACACACAAAACCTAGCTATATCTTCAACAAATATGAAACAAGGGACCATACTAGTGGCGTAGGAAGGGCGGGGCAGTGGGGGCGGTCCGCCCTGGGTGCCAGCGGTTGGGGGGGTGCTCTGTCGAGAGCCGACAGCTCTCGTCTTCTGCCACCACCCTGCCTTTTTTTTAAAAATCCATGCAGCGACGCAGGCAGCGCCTCGCGTCTGCCCTGCGTGTGCTGCTGTGAAAGGAGAAAATCGCCTCGCTGGCATCGGGCCTTCCCTCGCTGTGTCCCGCCCTCTTCTGAGGTAACTTCCTATTTCCTCGAGGGCGGGACACAGCGAGGAAAGGCCCGACGCCAGCGAGGTGATTTTCCCTTTCACAGCACACGCAGGGCAGACGCGAGACACTACCTGCGTCGCTGCATGGATTTTTTTTAAAAAAGGCAGGGTGGTGGCAGGAAAAGAGGGCTCTGTCGGCTCTCGTCGGTGGGGGGGCTCAGATGGGAGAGGGGGAGCTCAGAGGGGAGAAGGGGATTGGGGAGGGGTGGGGGAGCTCAGAGGGTGCTCAGAGGGGAGAAAGGGATTGGGGAGGGGAGAAGGGGTCTGACAAGGGGGCAGGAGGGAAAATGGGTCCATGCCTGGGGCAGGTGGAAGAATGGGGCTGGGTCTGAAAACGGGGGATGCAAGGCATGTGGTGGATGAAGGGGGCTGGAACTAGGGGTTGAAAAGGAGGGTAGTTTGGATAAGGGGGCTAGTACTGGAACTGGGGGCTGAAAAGAGGGGACAGAGAGAGAGGGCACAGACCCTGGATGGAAGGGGGAGCGTGAGGGAGGGCAGACCTTGGATGGATGGGAGAGGGAGGGCAGACGGATTGAAGGAGCAGAGAGAAAGGGCAGAGGGTGGGTGGAAGGAGGAAGGAGAAAGAGGGCAGACTGGGGCAATGTGGATGGAAGGGGCAGAGATAGAGGGCAGATGTGGATGGAAGGTTAGAGAGAGGGCAGATGTTGATGAAGGGAGAGAGAGATGGCAGAGTGGGGCAGATGGTGGATGGAAGGGGCAGAAATAGAGGGCAGATGTGGATGGAAGGGAGATAGAGGGCAGACAGTAGATGGAAGGGGCAGAGAGAGAGGGCAGACAGTGGATGGAAGACATTAGAGAGGGCAGACACTGGATGGCAGAGAGCAAAGAGAGATGCTGGATGGAAGGAACACAGTGAAAAGAAGATGAGGAAAGCAGAAATCAGGGACAACAAACTGTAAATAAAATATATATTTTTATTTTTTGCTTTATTGAAGCTGTGTTAATAAATGTTTATAAATAGAAACATGTAAATAAGGTAATCTTTTTATTGGACTAATTTAATACATTTGACTTAACTTTCAGAGAACAAAACCCCCTTCCTCAGGTCAGGATAGTATACTGTAACAGCACTATACTGTATTGAGCTGAGGAAGGAGATTTTGGCCTCTGGAAGCTAAATGTATTAGTCCAATACAATGGTATTATTTATTTTCTGTATTTGTTTTATTTCTATTTGTTAATTTGTGAAGTGGTGATTGGTATTTGTTAGTTTTTTCAAATTTACATCTGCTGTCTTTATATTTTGCACAGTACTAGGGGACATTTTCTGTTTCATGTGGTGTTGCATTGTATGCAGAGTCTGGCATCGGGGGTTCAGTTTAATTTTGTCTAAATAGAAAGTTTATTATTACTTATTCTATAGTGGATTAGGGTGTATCTGTGTTTGTGAAAAAAGACATGGCTTTCGGTTGGCATTGACTGTGCAGGATTGACGACCTGTACTAATCGTCTGTTTTGTTTTACAATAGGTGAATTGATGTTCTAGTGCTCAATGAAGTGTTTAAGATGCTTTCCTTTTCCTTGTGTGACTCCTACAATTACTGCTTATGGTATGGTAGAATTGATCTATAGGTCCTGAGTGTTTTGTATTCTCGGTATGCCTAGTACTGGATTGGGGGGGGGGGGGGGGGGGGGGTTAAAAAATGACCGGTCCCAGCTGTCAACTACCCTAGCTATGCCACTGGACCATACGTCAGTAATAAAGGTATGAAGGCAAGAAACTGAACTGGAAACCTCAGGAAGTCAGACTCTGCAAAAAAAAAAAAAAAAAAAGAGGATAGAAACTGAAATGAAAAATACCAGAGATGTGTATTTTCAAAGCTGACATATTCCATTAATAAATTCAGAATAAAATAGGTTTTTTCTACGTTTGTTGTCCTGAGTATTTTATTATTCTATTCGCATGGTCCCAGTGTCTCTTTTCTCTGCTTTTTCATGTCTGTGCAGGGTCTACTGTCCATTTGACTTGTCTTCTTTCTCCATGTCCACCATCCAATTCTCCCTCTGTATTCCTATCTGTCCAGCATTTCACCTCTATATCCCCGTCGCTATCTCCTCTCTCCCTCCATGTTCAGTATCTGCTGCCCTCTCAGTGTCCTTATCCTCCTCTATTTTCAGCATCTATCCTCTGCATTCCTATCTTAACATGTCCTGCATTTTATATCCCTTCCTCTGTGTTCAGAATCCTCCCCCCCCGTGTCCAATATTGTCCCTGTCCAGCTTATTTTCGAAAGAGATGTGCGCCCATCTTTCAACACAAATCGGGAGATGGGCTCCCATCTCTCTGGGGCACCCAAATTAGTATAATTGAAAGCTGATTTTGGGCTCCCCCAACTGCAATTCGTTGCAGGGCCAGCCAAAGTTTCCGGGGCGTGTTGGAGGGTTACGAAA